>NC_089797.1:6920390-7040390 GCF_040412425.1 Macrobrachium rosenbergii
GCATCGTGTACCCAATTGTTAAATAAAATTTTAATTAACAAAAAACTTGAAAGATTTATAGCCTCGCCAGGTCCAAAGACCAGCTGTCAGAAGCGAATCGATCTTGGGAATGTTTGTGGAAACTCCAGTCGGCTGTGGAAGGTTCGTAAAGTAAAATAAATGAATGGGTAATAAAATAACAAAACTCGCAAACTCAGTATTCAAACCTTTATTCTAATTCCCAGACAGCCGATGGTCACCAGTTCTCGAGTCGCCCTTCCAATGCTATTTTGTTGTCCTCTGTGTATTCTCATTTTTATATAGACAAGTACCTCTTAGTTTTATACATTATGTGGTCCTTATGGCTTTCCTAACTTTCTCTCTCTTACGTCCCTTTTAATATTTCTAATCCGTCTTTGTTTATCTCGTATTACTTTCCTCTTTTTCTTTAGGGTTGCTTTAAACCTCTTGATAATTTTGTCGTTTCGTTTTACTTTCGCGTTCTGTTGCTCATCAGGTTTGATGTGATATTTGTATTTCATCCATATTTACGTGTACATACCACATGCAGAATATGTTTTATTGTCCATTCTATTTGGTTTATAGACGCAACGTTTATTTGCTGCACGCGCATAAGATATTATTAAATGAGATGACATCCTAAAGTTTTTCTTAGACGCAGCTCATCCTCATGTTGAGCAAACTATTATTATTATTATTATTATTATTATTATTATTATTATTATTATTATTATTATTCAGAAGAGGAACCCTATTCATACGGAGAAAGCCCACCAGAGGGGCCACTGACTTGAAATTCAAGCTTCCAAAGACCATGGTACTCATTTAGAATGAAGGGAAATACGGGAAGAAGAGAATATTAAAAAAGGGAAAAAATAAGTTAACAAATAAATAAATAGATAAAAATGTAACTAAATTATTAAAATGCAGAGAGAATTGCATTAGGGTAGCAACGGACTGCATCTTCGCTTGAACTTCTGAAGTGTAGCCAAAAACAGAACAAAATTTTTCGTGTGTGTGTGTGTGTGTGTGGGCGTGGGCGTGGGTATGTATATAATTCAAAAGGTTCGTTGCCACTGAAAACCCCCAATCATCCCCAAATTACCAAGTCAGTACCCACTCCTTCAGCCACCAAAAAAATCGACCCCCGTTCAGCACTCGAACCAAATCCTCACCGAACATACCAATTACTTAACAACTGCGAACGCGCTGCTTATCAAAGAACACGCAAACACTCGGTTATGAGGAAGTCTCCAAGAGAGAGAGAGAGAGAGACAGAGACTCCTGATGACCTTGTGGGATGCCGTTTTCTGAAGGCCGGTTGGTTGGAAGGGTAACTGGCTTTTTCTCACGGGCTGGGCGAGATGTTCTCCAGCTGTCTTCGTATTGGTCACAGTGCGGTCTGTGCTGTCACGTATAGTTTCTTAGTACTGCGCAGCTAGTTTTTTTATATATATGTATATATATATATATATATATATATATATATATATATATATATATATATATATATATATATATATATATATATATATATATATATACATATATATATATATATATTATATATATATATATATATATATATATATATATATATATATATTTTTACATATATAAATATATGTATACACACACACACACACACACACACACACATATATATATATATATATATATATATATATATATATATATATATATATATACAGTATATATTAGCCTATATGGTAATTATTTGACTATAGTGTTTGCAGCAGGGTGAGAAAGTAGCGGGCTGGCAGTCTCATCCTAAAAACACTATCCGAGAATTGTTTAAAATGGAAGCATTTGTTACAGTACGTAGGTGGGAGAGTGACTGGTTTGTTGTAGAAGTGGGTTTTAGAAGAGGACGGGTTATGTTTCCATAGCTGTGCCCTATTTACAGTGATGGAGTCATCCAAGATGTCAGGGAAAGGAGATTACACAAAGGTATAAAACTGTTAGATAACAGAATGAGCCGTGATTGGAGACTGGCATGGTTGATTTTGTTGAGATCACTCGTTTGAGAAGTATTTAGAGAGAGAGAGAGAGAGAGAGAGAGAGAGAGAGAGAGAGAATCTGACACGGTACCAAGTTCCCAACTTGTCTACAAACAAACCATCTCTGAGCACAGTATTCCGATAATGTTAAATGAAATACGCACGATGTTCACAGCATTCCTTTCTCCCTCACTGATTTTCTCTGCATATTTAATCTTAATAAACCTTCACGATTTAAAAGAGGCTTCAGTCAAAGTAACTGCGTCAGACAAGGAAGAGCTCAGTGAGTTCGTTCGCTGACATCATCTGTGGCTTTGCGGCTCTTGGGTTGTACACTAAATCGGGAGTCCTCTTTGCATTTTTACAAGTTTCCTTAATTTCCAGTTTGTTGTCATTTCGTAAGAGTGCCAAGACTGAATAATATTCATATTCGTATGATTAAGAGTCAAATGCCTTCCATAGAGCGAAAAAGTGCAGTTTGGTCTATGTTACTGATAGCCATTTTTTTTTTTTTTTTGTCAGATTTTTTACGATCGCTGCGAAGAGTGTTATGACCATTAAGATAAATGCAGCTCCTTCCTGGTTGCATATTTAAACGTCGTGTGTGTGTGTGTGTGTGTGTGTGTGTGTGGCAGAGAGAGAGAGAGAGAGAGAGAGAGAGAGAGAGAGCACAGTGTTGTCAATATCAGTTTTAATGACAGAGCTGTAGTCATTAGAAGTTACTGCCTTGTATAAATTACATTATTTTCAAGACAGATCAACTGCACGAAGCAACTTCCTTCAAGAACGCAGAGAAGGAATGAAGGAAGGAAGATGAATTGATCCTGAGGTCTGAAGTGCAGCTAGAGGTACCCGTCAGTCATAGTTCTAATAGGAAGGGTCATAGGTCTAACCATGACATACATTTCATTTTGAAGGATCAGGATGTCACGAACAGAATGTTAAAGTGGTTGATGATACCATCAGTATATCATTGCATATCATAAAAAAATCGAAAATACTCATTCAAAAAACCTACAATAGTACTACTAATGATGTACCCAACACCAGGAGCTAAATTAAAAATCTCAGAAATTCTAACCTTGCGAGACTTGAACAAATTTCAGGTTTCCTTCGACAGCACAGCTGCTGCACAGTCACCCACAGCGAGAACAAGACGACAAAGAGCAATGAAGCTGCAATGCGGACTTGTATGAGAAAAATTCTGAATGACCAAGTTAACCCAAAGGCCTTATAAGATCTTTGGTTAACCAACAGTAGAAGTCCTCACTTTTTTTACTTTTAAGTTCATATAATTTTACCTTTGCTGTAATTTGAAGAAAAAATGATTTAAGTTAGCTCTTGCTCTCAAGAATATAAAGATTAAATGAAGAAAAGGAAGAGAAGGAGATTTCTATTTATAGCAACAGGCAGTGTCACTGTGTTCCAGGATTTGTGTCCTCAGTTTCCAGAGGTCTGAGTGTTGCCTACTTAAACTAATAACATCGAAATAGTCTGGTAGCCCTATCGGTTATGCAGTCTCACTATACAAGCAACATACACTATAACCAACTTCAGGGCAAGAGAACATGAAGTGACAAATCTTGACATCGTGTATTCTTAATAAATCAGCAGTTTCTTGAAATGACATCTTGCTGCTAGGGGAGGTTGTGTTTACGCTACAGTAAATCACCGACGTCCGGAAAGAACACACTGACGTCAGGTGTCGTCAGCAGAATGAGGAACACATTCCTCTGAGACCACTTGGTCTAATTGGCGAGACTAAAGAAGGAGAGGAAGTGAGATTAGGCCTTCCACTCAGGTGAGACATTTTGCTTTAAGAAAGAGTTATTTGTGACCTCAGAGCCACTTGCGTCACTACAGACCCTTTCCAGCCTGCCACTCTGAACACTAAAAGGATGACCAGAATATGAATACCCACCTGGAAACGGCATCCTCCCACCCTCACAAAAGATCTAATTTAGCCCTGACCGATGACCCCCATTATCTGGCTTAAGAGATGTGTCTAGCATGCTTGAGAGTGAAATTTGAACCATCCAGGTTCACGTGGTCATTAACAGTAGGGTTTGCAGGAGCGAACAGAATAATGGATGGCAAGTGGGGAAGGGTGTAATGAAAAGAAAACAGCAAAATATGGGATAAAAATGAGGGAAATTGGATAAATTGCGGAAGATTTACCAAAGCCAGCAGTTGGTCACAAGTATATTCTAGTAACCAGAATGGCAACTAGTGACAGCGGTAAGTCTTACTGTACAACAAAAATAAATCAGTTGAGTTAAGGTTGATTTGGAAGTGAGCCGAGACAGTCAGAATTGTCGTTGCTCACAGAATTTAGACAAGTAAATAAATAAGTAAAGGTTTGAGACTTCCGCAGAATGAGTAAAATT
Organism: Macrobrachium rosenbergii; assembly: GCF_040412425.1. Lineage (NCBI taxonomy): Eukaryota > Metazoa > Arthropoda > Malacostraca > Decapoda > Palaemonidae > Macrobrachium > Macrobrachium rosenbergii. The sequence continues at coordinate 6,924,799 of NC_089797.1, forward strand.
TTAAGGTTCCTTTGCCAGTTTTTCTCTGGTTCACATCGCGACTCAGCAATTGCTGATTTATTACATACTATTTTTATCTTGCTTTTTATCATTTCACATCAGGATTTTACCTTAGTTTTCTTTTGCTTGCTCATCAACTCTTTATTACGATGATTGACAGTGTTTAAGGGAGTCTGGCTAGGGAAGTGTATGGCCATTCGGTTGGGGCTAAGAAAATGGATCCTCTGACGAATAATAATATCAATACATATATATATATATATATATATATATATATATATATATATATATATATATATATATATATTAATATTAATAATATTGTTATTCACGTCTGCATATTGATTCAACGCATAAAAAGTGAAGTACTCAAATTGCGTTCCAAAAAGACATAATTACCGCTTGGATTTTCCCTGTGAACCTCACATGTTTTCACTAATAATAATAATAATAATAATAATAATAATAATAATATGTATGCACAAGTTTCCGAATTTCCTGAGGTTTATCACAAGCCAACAATGGCTTCCCATTGACTCCTGGCTCTTCACTTCATACTAATGCAAAAGTCTCCGTAGGGGGTTAGCACGGGATGCATTGCAGGCAATACGTAAGGTTCTTTGCAGCGTCCCCTGGGCCCTTGGCTTCAACCCTTTTCATTCCTTTCACTGTATCTCCATTCATATTTTCTTTCTTCCATCTTACTTTCCAACACCTCTCAACAACTGTTTCATAGTGCAACCACGAGGGTTTCAACCTGTTACAACTTTAAAACCTTTCTTCTCTCAGTTTCCCTTTCAGCGCTGTATGACCTTAAAGGTCCCAGCGCTTGGCCTTTGGCCATAATTTGATGTTTCATTCCATTCTTAATACAAAAGCCTAGATATCCCAAGACTAGTAGAAAAAATGCAAGAAGGAAAAAAGAGTGGAGTTAATCCTTAGGGAACGCCAATAAACTTACTTGGCTTCAGTCCTGGTCCTAGTACTATATAGCTAAACAATGTCAGCAAACGTACTCATGTGAATAATTAAAGCAACTAAATTCGCCCATTGTGCAACTAATGAGAAAAGTGACTCTCTTCATGACGTTGGACTCATCTGTGTGTTCTTTTGGTTCGCGTCTGAGCGATGTCAAATGATATCCGGTCACCTGCTTCGCTATTGTATTTAGATTTCATTGCGTATAATCTTATTTTGTTTTTGTTTTCAGTCCTCTCATGTGTGCTCGGTTGTTGACTGTGTGTGTGTGTGTGTGTGTGTGTGTGTGTGGGTGGGTGGGTGTCGGAGGGGGACGGGTAAGGGGAGAGTAGTAGCATCCGCGGACAACAAAGAAAACATACGGATAGAGAGAGCTCAGCATTTTTTTTTACTATGCGAAAACCACCAAATGATTAAAACTGATTATAGATTACTCTGTGTTTTACAAAAAGAAGCAAAGGACAGATTTTACAAAAAAACAAGAGAGAGAGAGAGAGAGAGAGAGAGAGAGAGAGACGTGCGCGTTGGGAGTTTTCTGCGTATGTGTTTTTCATTTGTTTGTTTCGCAACAACGATGGATAAAGTTCAGATGCATGTCAGTGTGTTTGAAATTCTGTGGGTTTTTCACTGTTTCTTAATTTTTAGTTTACTCTAGGAACTGAGAACCAATAAAATGTGATAAAGTACTGTAATCGCCGTTTGTCCACATGATTATACTCGCAATCAGTTCAGATGTATGGCGTCTTCTCAACAGACCGGGAAGACTGGGTTAACTTGTATCTGCCTCCCTACAGGAAGTAACATGGGTCTAGTACTAACCCGCAAGAACCCGTTAACGTTTAGATATATTATATCCTCGTCGAGGCTGTTAAATAGGAAGTATTATTATTGTCATTATTTTGCAGTCAGTCTGGCCTTGAGGCATTCACGACGATCATTAGCGCAGTGTGAGATCTCCCACGTTATCATTGCTCTTGGTATGAGGTCGTTAGACCTATGTGAGCATTTCACATGCAGTTGCAGAGCATAAATGTAAAATATTGTGCTGGTTTGTGGCCATACCAACCAGTCATACCTATATATTATTTATATGTGGCTTCACCCGTAGTTTGGTCTTGCAGTGATGTTCACAAACATAATGCTTATTTTTTAATATGCTTATTTTACCCGTCCAGATGTGCACTCGATCTTGCGCACCCGGTTGCTTACGAGCAGTCTTCTCTAATGTCCTCACGCCCGGCATTTTTTTTTTTTTTCAGTTTCCGCAAAGAAGTTGGATGAAGACCCAGATTTGCTTGGTGCCCTAAGCAGAGGGAAAATAGAGAAGATCATAGATTCATCCCTATTACGTCAAAAATGCTCAACCAAGTTTTGTTGTTGCTCGTGAGTTGGATGTGGGTCCTGTGGAATTTCAAGAATTTTACAGAATGTCTAAAGAAACTTTCAGTGATCTAGTTCGATTGATGGGCCCTAAGACTTTTAAGAAGGATAAAATTCACAGGAAAAAAGAAGCTTATTAATAATACTCGAGTAAGTACAACAGCTGGTTGATTCATCATGCACAATATATATATATATATATATATATATATATATATATATATATATATATATATATATATATATATATATATATATATATATATATATATATATATATAATACTTGCTCCAGTATAATCATCCTTTCTTTCTGTGTAACGTTGTTATTGGGAGACAGAATGAGTTATTATTAAAATTAAATAAAGTCTTTGCAGGACGTTGTGAATCTCATAATTGCATAAATGTTCCAGTAGGTCTACAATGCAACTGGTTGCACGGAACTACAATGTCAGTCGCCTTGATAAGAGGGATTCTAAACAAGAACCTAAAGAAACCGATGCAGTCGCAGTGCAACTGGTTGCCTGACGCTAAGTTAACAACTATTCTCTATTCGTCTGAAACAATATTATACCTCTCACCAAGTATGCCGTTCATTAAAAAAAAGGTACGTAATTATTATGTTACGGGAAATACCACCAGTGAATAGCATTTGTTAATTCCCATATCCAAGAAATCGATGCAGAGTCACCTTCCCCCTAGGCCTATCCCCCATGAAAAAAAGACGCCGAAATGACCATCATTCGACCATTCCTAATGTTAAATTTGTTATGGGTCTGTGGGGTGCTAATGGAAGCAATCACAGAACAGTGATCTATGAGGGGAACCGGCTGTCAGATGCATTTTGCAGACCTGTTGTGGGTTACAGCCTAGCCTAGGTTAGAGGCAGTTAGAGGATGCCCGAGTAGAGGTGCCCTGACTGTTGTAGGTTAGGCATGATTGTAGGATATTTGGGTAGAGTTGCCGTGTTGTTGTGAGGTTAGGTGCAGTCTGGCCGCTGTGTTGTGTGATTTGTGTTGTGTCGGCCTTGTTGTTTTAAAGTTATTATTGAGGGTGACCCAGGTTTTCTTGGTTTAACTTTTCGGACCCTGGACTATGAAGAATTAAGGTTTATCTACTTTTCTTGTCTTTTTTTCCATATAACTCCACAAGCTTTCCAGGCCTATATCAGAAAAGATTAGAGAAACTGAGAAAGGGCAGCGACATAAAAAAAAAAAAACTTTAGGCGGGGAGGGGATGTAGGCATGGTAGCAGGTGAACAAAGACAAGATTGTTGGTAAAACTGCAGGGGGTAGATGTGGCTAGTTTATATGGTTGTATTTGGAGGGAGATACCTTATCTCGGTATTTAGAGAAGGATGAAGTTAGACCATATAAGCACATCAGATGGAGACTATGCTTAAAGAGCCATTTTCAGATTGGGTGTCTTTGGTCTAGGAGATGATCAGCAGTATTCATCGGAGATGTTTCGCGATTTTGTAAATATTCTTCATTTTAAAATAACTCATTGGTTTGCAACGAAGCAAAGCTTACAGAAAAGTGACAACAAGTGTTGCAAAAATAGCGAGAGAAAGTAACTATCGCATTATCATTAACTTAGAGTCTTATTACCCGCTGTATGCCAGACTGATGCTATTTTTCTCAGCACATTGTACGTTGAATGCGTTCTACCATCTAGCCTACTATTCGCACGTTGTTGGTGAAAGAAAGGAAAAATAATGAAGTAGATGCAAAATACATGACAATAGAAACTCGGTTACAAGGCGTTGCACACTAGTTGAAAAGAGTTATCTGATTGCCATGTTACGATATTGAAACACGACACTGAAACTTGAAGCAAATGTGTTAGGTATGATGTTATTGACGCTATTACAAACACGCAGTAGCATTAGAAAAAAATTCAAATGAATACGACGAAGAGAAAAAGTAAATATTCGAGCCGGGAAAGAAGGTAAGGTAGAGACCAATACATCCATCACAAATTATAGGGCATTTGATATTATTACTTTTTTTTAGGGTTATTCAAATACTCTCCGTACCAGCAACCTGAAATTTTATTATCTTGGTGGAGAAATGTGCCTGTATGATGTTAATGTGAACTTTACGAATTGGTACATTTTTAAAAGCAACGGTACATCCCTTTAAAGCGAAATCTATCTGGGTGCTTTCAGTTCAAGATTGGGTAGAGTCGCTTTACTCAAGTTTTCCCAGTTTTATGGAACTAAAAGGTTTTTAGGCTCCCAGATTTTCATCGTTGGATTTTTCTTTCTGTGTTCAGGGAGGAACATTTCAAGACTTACTCATCTGGATTGATCTTCCATCGTTTCAATTGTAACATTATTTCAGATGCCTTGGGAACAGAGTTTCTTGAGTATACCCTTTTCAGTTTTCTATGGGTAGAGGACTCCCATTCCTAAGTTTTTTTTTTTCAAGGGAGGTGAACCAAGACCAACGAGAACCCGGCTGCTTTGACTTTTATTTTACTTGATTTCTTTATTTACTTATTTATGTATTATTGTGTATGATTTAGTAGCTTCCCTTTCGTGTTGAAGTTTAAGTTTTAGGATAATACCTTCCTTTCAGAATTCCAGTGAAAAATACACATTGGAACTAGGGTTTTGTCTGTCTACATTATTGTTTATGATAGGCATTAATTGGCACACCATTTTGTTTTGCCCGCCAAATTCCCGGTCATTTACTCAGTCAAACGTCTGCCAGCCATTTTTTTACTGTTGTGATGGTGTTTCCGTTGTTTTTTTTTCAGGATTTTTCCCTCCTCACTGTTTGATTTTATTTTTGTCTGGATTTGCATCAGGCGGCTTTTCATTGAATTTAGAACTCATTTCTTTTCACGGTCTCTTGAATGAGTTCTTTCCGCTGACCTTGAATTTTTTTCCTTCTCAGGTTTAACAGCTGACTGCCACTGAACCGCCATTCTTTCCTGTTTTTCCTTTACAGTTAATAAAAAAGTAAGTTATTGTGTGAATTGTTATGTGGATTCAGGCTCTGGTCGTATTTATTAGAAACAATATTTTAGAATTTTCAAATTTTTTATGCCCCAAGGAAATTGGGGAAACCTGCTTTGTTAGTTCCTCTATCTGATCCCTCATGAGGTAGAAACCTGAGATCCCAACAATCCATCCATCATCAAATATCCACCAAGGCGTGACAAGATGGCATCTCTCTCCATCCCTCACAGAACCTAGAATTCAGAAGCACAAGAACTGGGATAGTTCAAGGAACTATGGCCTGGTGCTCTCTCAGAAGAGTCAGACATCCAGAGATATTGACAGAATTTAGATGAAACTAATAAATCACCCAAGGTCCAGATCCAGGAATACCTCCTTTTTCTGAAAGGAGAATAGCAGGTAGCCATCCAAAATGGGTCTGAACTACTGAAGAGAGCTTACACAATTCTTCCAACACTCAGGAAAGACTGGTACTTCAGTGTCTGACAATTCAAGCAATATCAATGGTGCCAGTGCCCAGACTCCATTATGCCCACCAACCATACGCCTTCCTTAGGCATCTTGGTTTTCAACATTTGATGCATTTAATGTACAGTATTCATTAAATATTGGTTATTATTTTTCCCATGCCTACTGTGAAGTTACACTTAAAAGTGGGATGTAACCCTTTCCTATGGGCCAAATAATGCTTAGATCTAGAACTTCTACTTCATTGGGGGTTGCCAGTCTGTGAGATCGCACCAACCACCGGGAGCAGGGCTTGTCATTAGACTCTTACCTAGGTCGACTATTTCAATGTCATTAGACTTTTACCTAGGTCGACCACTTCAATCTCTGCAGTTAAGGAGGCATACCATCCATTCTCACCTTGCTTCATGTTTTACGAAGGATGGAAAATAAAGTCAAGCCACTCATTACTTATCCAATGATCATCCTTCCAGGGTAATGAAGGCAACGAGTGGAAAGAAACCTTTGTCAAGTTGTTCATTCCTCACACCGTTGGACTGGGAAAGTCTCCCCGAGGATTTTTGTGTTTGGAACCTCAAAAGTTCAAGAGAAGATGCGATGCATTACTACCCTAGAACAATACACCTTGTATTTTGATAATATATTTATATGTTTAACTATTTATTTATGAAATTTATTAATTTTTATTATTTTATTTTCTAATAACTGATCTCTTCTGTATTTCCCATTATCTTCTGGCAGTTCTTTCTAATGAACACAATATTCTTAGGAAGCTTGAATTTCAAGTCAGTGGCCCCTGTGGTGGACTTGTTCTGTATGAATAAGGTTCAGCTTCTGAATAATAATAATAATAATAATAATAATAATAATAATAATAATAATAATAATAACAATAATAATAATAATAATAATAATAATAATAATAATAATAATAATAATAACTAATAGGGCTGAGGTATGAGTTAGTTCTAGGTAATTGCTTCCGGAAACCCCCACCCAACAGCAAGGTCAGTTTCTGAAGACTTTTTTTGTTCTCTCTTTCATATAATATCTTCAAGTCATTTCGGTTTTGTCTACACACATGAATCCCATTAAGTTGAAATGTGTTTCAGGTGAAGTGTTATTGTAGTGCTTAGATATTTTTTTATCTTATTCTAGTCAGTGAGATAATCACAAAACCCTCATCAGCATCTGGGCCTTGAAATATGGTTCTGACTGGTCAATGCAGTCTTTGTGAGACTCTTCAAGACCAGTCAGCCACCTTGAGATATATTAGGCTATGCTAGTTTAAGTTTAATCTCAATTAGGCAAATTTCTTTGGGTTATAGTTGTTACCAGGATTTAATATGGCTTAGAATTAATTTCTGTGCTTTAACTTTTTCCCCCTCGTAGTTTTTAATAATTCCAAAAATTTTGTAGTTGTGTTATTACTACTGTTAGTTAGTTAGTTATAAATGATTTGTTTAACCAGACCTCTGAACTCTTTTAGGGTTCTTCTCGGGCTGGGAAAAAAAAGGGGGGAAAGAGTACATAAAAAATTAAGTAGTTAAATAAATAAATAAATAAAAAAGGGGGGGAATTAAAAAAAAAATCAAGAGGGAAAGAGAAAAAAAAATGGAGAGAAAAAAGGGGGAAGATTATATTTTACTTATCAATTTAATTTTTGTTTAAGAAGAGAATGATATTATTAATTGAAAAGTTATTACCTTCTGTACCGACTTTACTTCCACTGTATATATTTTTATCTTCTACATTCAAGCTCAGCGCTGAAGAAAATGTTTTGTTTTTACTTTGCAATTAAGGCGTAAGTGAAATGGTGGTCTTTTGATACTGGCACGTTATTTTTTTTATATTGCTTTCATTACAAGGTTCCTTCTGGTTATTATGTATATACCATAATAACTTTACTTGGGCACACAATCTTCCCTTGAATTACCACATCAAATGACTTTCATTTGTATAAGGAAATGTAGGAATTAATATTTCTTCAGCTCCACTGTCAAAAAGGTGCTACTGATGTTTAATCTTTTAAGTTATGGAATGACATTTACAGTGGGAAAAGAGGAGTGCACTAGTCCTAGTAAGACTTGTCTTACTATAAAGAAAAAAGTATTCTCTCCCTAGAATTATAACTCAAGGCAAAAAGAAATAAAGAAAATTCAAATGTCTGGATTCCCTGTTGAAACTTTATTACATAGAAAGCTTAGATTACAAAGTATAGTGTATTGACAGTACAAAAGATTGAAAGGTACATGAGCTTGATCAAGCCACATTACAATCTGGTAACACGAAACCATACAACTAATAATTATAATGACACCTTACACACAGAATTACATCTGTACAACTCATAAATATCATGACATAAAAGATACACCTTCTGTACAATTCATAAATATGTCCAAAAAGAAATGTACATCCCTGAGCGCAAGAGCATAGGAGGACCTGAGGGTAATAGGATGACGATCAAAGATAAAGTCAGTAGTCTAAAGGGAGAGGGAAGGAAGTGACGAGGATTGCTCACCTACTCTTGAAGGTTGTGTCGTAAATCGTAAGGCCATTTTCTCACTATTTTTCTGTACATCAATTTACAAAAAGTAAATGTACTGAAATGCATAACTTATTTTCAATGCTGAACACCAAAATGATTCCTTTCAGAAATTATACACACAGGTAGACTACTGACTATAGCTAAGTGGTCACTTTTGTAGGCACAGATACATTGGTCCCCCAACACTCCAGGCCCATATAAAGTTGCCGAATCACAAGTCAGTTGATTAAGCTTCACAGTTTCGCTTAATTACAGCAAAGGAAAGCAAGGGTAAAGAGTCGTGATTAATTCACTGATTAAAGACCGGAACTGAATGAGGACAGAGAATCACCAAAAGAAGAACGATAAAGCAAAAAGGTGGCAGTGGTTGACCCCAAAAAAGAATGAACGAAAAGAATCTTAACAGATTCTAGTCACATGGGCTTCTACAGGTACAAAGTTATGATGTTAGTTGGGCCTTTTCATTGAAGTGATCCAAGCACCGAAGTGTAGTAGCAGTATTGAAAAGAAAAAAAAAGAGCTTCCTCTGAAAAGGCTAAATCTAAAATCTAAAGTATAACATCCATTAACAGTCTACAGTACATACAAACACTAATGTTCATCTCATGGGTTTGTGAAAGGGCTCATTTGTACAAACTTGGTAGCTAGTGACTAGAGGCACTTTCATGCCAAAGCTTATGAAAATGTGTAGAAATACAGGGAAATTCAACATAAAATATACTATAGGCAATGACACACAACACAAATAACATACTGCAACTTGAAACTAAAATACTAACATACATAAGTTTTGAACATACACAGAAAGTGGAAAACTCCTTTGTGGGGAATAATTAATTATCTGTCAGGGTTATGATACAAGAAAAAGTACATATACATTTGGAAAAAAAAAAAAAATATTTGGAATAAACAACATGCATCAGGTACACATCAGGCTCTTGAATTCTAACTCACTCTCCAAACTTCCATATCACACTCAATCATGAAAGATGATATTAAGAGCAGTGAAGCTTATGTAATTCAGTAATACAGTATAACTTAGAAAAAAAAATACTTCAAAGCATCACTGCAACTGTAAATATAAAGGGGGCTTACCTCAACAAGGACAAGGACGAGATTTCGCTACAACGACAGTAGCTCTAGAGACTCGAAATTAAACCCTGAACTAATGGATATTAAATATCCATTGGCAAGAAACCTAAATTTGAAAAAAGGGTATCAACTGGATGAAAAATTACCTTTTTGCCATTAAAAAGTATAAGGAATAAATGGGGTAATGAGCACACACGAATCCATACGAGGAAACTCGAAAACACAGGATACCCCAGAAATGGGGAGCGAAAATTGGAGGTGACAGTGAGGCCAGAGGAGAGAGAAGAGATGACTAAAACCTCAAGAGAAAATGCTGCAAACAAATGACTTACAACTAGGCGATCGAACTACACAAAACAATGAGGAAAATTCAAGTCCACTTCCCATAACATTCTTAAAAAAATAGCACTTCATTATGTTGGTTCCATAATTCTGCACATTTTCACTATATAAAAAATACTGTATTACATTACTCATATCCAGTACTTCAGTAAATCAAACTATCAATGAACAGAAATGAACTCCAAAGCCTTGAAGTACAGAAACGTAGTAGCAGTACTCTAACAGTAGTTGTATTCACCTTTTACAGATTAAAAGATAACTTGGTTATTCATATAAAGAATTTACAAAATTAACCTTCCTGAGGTCAATAATTCTAAACACAATAGACAAAGTATGACTGAAAACTCTGTAAGGTTCCCATAATTATGTTTACCATTTGCTACTACAATTCAAGTACCATCTTATAAGATTGTTACAGTAAAATTCAATTAATGAAATGTACATAATGTTTCAGTACAACTGGTTACCTGAAAAAGTACTTGGTAAATAACTTTATACAACAACTGGCTCTGTGGAAATAAGGCTATGGACAATTTTATGAATATTGCACAATACATAAAAATTAAAAATTAATGTGATCTAATGTACATATTTTATATCTTATGGATATATGAACACATTCTAAAACCCAGAAGAAATAATCACTATCATTCAAATGTTATGGCCAAGAATGTTCGATCCCAAATAAAATAATCTGTGCTAAAAATTATGGAATTTTACTAAAAAAATTTATTGAATTACATTTATAATAATGAAGTGAGCTATATATGAAGGCATAGGAAAAAATGAACTAATTACATATACAAAAACCCTTGACCTAATAAATTCCTCTCAATGGTCTTTCATATAGTTAGGACTATACTTCATCAATCTTAAAAAAGCAACGTACAACACAGTGAATGAACAGTGTTTGAGAACAATAGTTCCACTATGCTGAGCAACCTTTAAAAACCTAAGCTAATGACAAAACAAGATATGTATTTCATGAGCGGAGGTACAAATGAAATTTGATATCAACTGAAACTTCATAAAGAAAAGTTTCACAAACTATTTTGTATGGCACAGTGTAAAACAATTTGGCTGACAAAAATCTCTGCATTATCCCTTTGAACTTGCTAGCACCAAAAGAAAGGGTCTGGTATTCTACAATTCACTAAACCAATACATAACAGATACAGTATTCTCATACCTCATTGCATACATATGGCCAATCCAGGTTGAATTTACTGAAGCCTGGTGTATCCAAGTTTATCAACAAATTACTGTAATAGGATTAGTTTAATTTGTGAAGGACTTTATGGCACAATTACACTTGAATAAAAAAATAAAAAAAGGAAGAAAATTTTGCCTCAAAAGACAAGTCGATGGAACATTTGTGCATCTAGACAATAATGGAAAACTGTCCCATTCATTGAAATATCAAGTGTGAGAAAATCTACATGGTCTCTGGATCACATCAGAAATAAACTGAGTTGTACTACAGAGGCACTAGTTCAGATTCAGAACAGGTAAAAACTTAACACAGTAGTATTTCATAACAATATAAATCATATAGCATATTTAAAATTTTCCTTTCATGAGGAAACCTAAAGTTAGCTAATGTCCGTGTCCTTACTGAAAACAAACAAAAGATTCACTGAACATCATGAAAAATGTATGTAGTCTTTAAGCACAGGAAAATAATATAGATTTTAAATTAACAAAGTCTGTTTCGTTAATATACGTGTTAAAATAGTTACTCATGCAATTTTTCATTGCAATGGCGACACAAATCACAACTGCACTTTAGTGCACATGAGCTGAAACATTCATACCACACACACGGCATTAATGCCATTTATTTCAACATCTGACTTACAATGGTTGTGGATAGAAAGTTTCCCAAAGGAAGTGGAAAAGTCTTGGCATAAACTCCAATGTAGGGCACTTGAAAGCGTCAAAAGATTTGTTACACTGAACTGGTGACAAATTTATAAGCTGTTATACCTACAGAAGTGTGTATGGGGTGTGAAAGTGTTTGGCCTCAAATCTTGCCTAAGGCATTCTCATTTTGAGTAGGAAAACTTGTTACATACTGCAGCTTGCCTGCAATCGAAGGTAATTATGTATTCAGATCCCACCCACATCTATTATCATCATCATTAACGATTCTACCTAAGATTTCCCCCTGACCAGGTTACACGAAATGAGTTCTCTGTTGCCTTCTACAGTATGCACTTGCATAAGTCAGATAAACATTGTAAATCAAAAGCTGGATCTGTAATAAACTGGAAATTGACATTCTTCCACATATAGTCTCATGTTGTATACTGTCGTAGGAGTCCTTTTCTAGAGCACTGTTGTTAAACGCGACAGCAGTATTCCGCTGTATTTGTTTTATAGTCTTCTTTATTTTCTTTATAATTTTCTTTTATTCTGCATGTGGACTATCTGTCAAAGGACATAAGTAAACACCTGAAATGTTACCTTTATAATTCAGTTAGTTTGATAATTCATTTGCAGCCTTGTTGATATAACAGCTTCCTCAGTGCATACTTGCTACACAACCCAAATAAAGGCAAACAAGATTACAAGCAAGACACAAGACCTACTAATCCAGGAGCCACTCAGAATCCAGCATGAAATTACATACCAACTAAGATCTCACTACTCTGGACTGATATTGCAAAATCCACCTTAGAAAAAAAAATTTCTACTGGTATATAGGAAAATTACTGTATACTGAAAATTGAAGACGATGCATGCTAAATGCAGCAAAATACTGCCATCACATTTAACATTAGTGCTCTCCAAGATGGGCTCTTACTGTGATACACAAACCTACATTCACATTACCCTCCCACCACCAGGGATGACGATATTGTATAGTATTCACTAATATAAGATAAGATTCAGTATATAGAAAAAAATATACAAAATCAGAGTTCACAAATTCCTGACCACAATACAAAGGTAGCTCCTCAGCTTGTCAGATTTCAGCTGATAAAAATTTTTCATCAGGTACATTATGGTGATGGATTTTTTGATGGTGACCTTTACAGACTTGATGCACTTTGCAAATAAATTTAAACAGTGATAAATAAAACACCCTTTTAACTAACCACCTGCAACTGGATGAAAAAAGTTACTGGAGACAATGAGCATGAAGAGGCAGTAGGAACTGAGCATAGGTAGCGTCCATTACTACTACTGATGTTATCGCAATAACATCCAACAATAAAGTTATGGGGTCACTTTAGTGCTTCTTTTTTGTTACCTGTTATGAAGAACGAGACAATTTATTTTATTTTTTATTTTTTTATTTATACACACTACTACTGAATAAATCTGTGGTGTCAAGGAAAAGCAAATGGAAAAAGTGCTAAAAAAACTTAGGAAAATGCTGCTCAATTTTCAAAGAGCATTGCTCAGTTTCATAAACAGTGAAAAATATGGAACATAAGGCTGAAGTCCTACGACACAGATGCTTCCACTCTTGCCAAGTGGATTGTGACTGCTGTCATCATTACTATCATCTTGGACATAACAATATGGATAATTATACATCTATTGCAAATAATGATAATTATAATACCTCCTTATGGAGAAGAGTGGCTTTTGGTCTGACCCCCACACTTAGTACTAAAGCTCAATTCCTACTGCACATTTAGTTACTATTCTTTATTAAATGAAGTCTGATAAGTATGTCAACAAGGAAAATATTTTGCCTTTCCACTCTGTTGACATTTAAAAAATTTTCAAAACTACAGCTGCTGTTTAATATACACATTTGGATATTTGTTAAAAGCTTAGGACACTGACTCTTTTCTATAGAATTAAACCCACCAAACACACAATTATAACCTTTAACGCATCCCATAAAAGGCCTTCTGGCTTTGCCCTAATCCAACTTTGCAATTTTTACTTGTATTTCATAGTTTAGTATTTTGAACTTTGATTTTGTATACATTATGCTTGTCATTATTTCATAACTTCTGCTCGCTTTGTCCCTCTCTCTTGCATATACAATTGACTATATGCTGTAAACAGAAAAATCTGTGACATTATATACAGCACACCTGTATATATAAAAACAACACAATGCAAGCATATCTATATAGTATATACATACACACAGTGATTGAATATTGACATTTTGTTAATCCAACCATCAAAGATACATACAAACCTAAAATTGCAAAAAATGACAATGAAACTGTAGCCAAAATACCACTGAAAATATTTAAAAGGCTATATTAACTGTCTTTTACAGCAAGCACAGGGGTAATGTCAAAACTTCAAATACTAATATAAAACGTTCATATCCCTGTTACAATTTCAAAAACAAGAACTGGAAGGAAACTGCATGTAACAATGACTAATACATGAAAACTTTTACGGTTCCTTACCACAAGTCATCCTCCTTTGCTCTGTTACCTTCATGACAAAACGTCATAAGTACAACAAATCTGATATATGGTTTTTAAATGTCCATTTATCAATGCAAGACATTAAAAATGAGATTAAAGAAAACACATGACACACAGATAACCATAATAATCTAACTTGAAGTAAAAAGAAAAGTGACAAAATGACAAAAACAGTAGATTGCAGCATAGCACTGAAATGCCACTTGGTAGCATCATCAGTCTACTGTGTTTGTCATCTTCTTGGATGTTCCCAAAACACAAAAGATGAAAATAACCAGGAATACGAGAATGAACTATAAAGTGATAGGTATCTTTGGAATCTTTTGACAGAGGTCTCATAATTTTTCATAAAGCACTACAGTATCAGTATTCAAATATCATAGGAAAATATTTCTTGAGCATAGAGCAGTATGGCCCAATTACATAGCAGGAGGCATTTCTGGCGGGCTTGTATTCGTCTAGATTTCCACCGATAAAAAAAACTGACCTGTTTAAATCTGACCTTTTCTTTGCCAAAATTCTATGAATTTGAAACCTGCAGCCTCAAAGAAATGCAACTCTAAAATGTTATTGGCTCATCTTGCTGCAGGAGTATCTAATCTCTAGACAATAAGATTATACTGTACACCAAACCTTAAATATCATAAGCCTGAATTTTCCTTTTGAAAGCAATTCATCCAAGACTTCCATGAGTTTCAGCACTGAAGACCTTTACATTAGAACTGCAGCATCAGCTATAACTATGAGTTATTTCATAATAACCCAAAGCCTTTTACTATTAACAATCGTGGTTGGAAAATTATCCAATAACCCTAAATATCACTGTTTTATTGATCATTTCCTCTCAGGAGGCAAACTCCTGCTAATGTCAATAATAGAATTTTGGTAGTGTATTAATAATAACTAAATACTGCCCTAGTCCTTGATAAATTTAATCATATTTAGGGTTCTTGGTTTTTCAAACATGTCTGCCAACAGCCATCCATTTTATATATAATATTATGCCTCTTGTGCAAATTCACTCTAGCAGTCATCCAAACTTGACACACCACACACACTCTGGATGAAGTTCACTTTTTTTACCCAGTCTACCTATAGTGCAGGTACCTAATTTCACTACTGACTATCACAGTAAGTGCTGCAAAATTTCAAACTGTTCTGTGATTTGTAGTTTTATGCTACTGCTGGAATTAAGTACCAAACCTGAAAACAGTCAGTTTCTGTCAGTATATAAAAAAAAGGCCAAAACCCTTATTTAGACATTCAGCTTAAGAGTAATCTATGAAGTAGTTGGAGTGAGTAAAGCTAAGAGGTTTGTCAAGGCACAAATATGAATAAGACATTGTGTGTCGAATTAAGCGATATATATACAACTACTGTATAGGTCCTCCTGTTATGCATTCAATGTCTATATAAACTTGAAACTTCACCGAAACAATAACAAATTTATCTGAAATGTCAGTCTTTACAGCAAAACAAAATCATAATTCACTGTCATATGAGAGAAGACTTAGGCCATCTAGGCACTGAAAGCATTAAGTGCATTCCAAATGCAGTGAAACTGACCATATCTTTTATCACCATGCCTGAAATCACAAAATAAAAAGATAAAACATCAAGCCTCACTGTAATGGCTTTCATTTTTAATATTGTTTAGCCTGGGATATTTGCCTGAAAATAATCACACTACTTTTGCTCTATATGAGGGTTAATTTGTTGATTTCTTTAATTATCAATGTACCCCTTTTGGAGCAAAATCCCTGTCTAATTGGAAAAAGAGCTATGTATGCGACATTCATATGTTACGTTGAACTGCCTCTATGTCTAGTACTGTGATTTTTTTTTTTTTGCTGTAGCTTATTTTCTAACTTTCTTTAGCCTCTAATTTGTATTTTCAAGTTTTGTAACCCTTTAGCCTCTGATTTCAAGACTGCATATACAGCAGATGTGAAATTGTTTGTTTTTTATTTGTTCTCCTGCCTAGTTTTATCTCTTCTAAGCATTTCCACTGTACACTACCTGATAAGCAATTTCATCCACTGGACACTGAAGTACAGCCATTTCACAAGAGACCACAATAACCCAATATCACAGATACAGTGAGTAAGTTAAGTTACATCACTGTCATTTACTAATAAGACCAGAGCAGTGTTCTCAAGTGTCATTCACTTCTTTCAAGGTCCTGATTCCCTAAGTATGGATGCCAGAGAGGAACTGTTAGGAATCATGGACTAGATGATGTGTCTCATTCTATATACTGTATATATATATATACTGTGTATATATATATATATATATATATATATATATATATATATATATATATATATATATATATATATATATATATATATATATATATATATATATATATAATATATATATATATATATATATATATATATATATATATATAATGTATGTACTGTAATTAGGAACACCTCCCTTCCAGTACATGAAAATAAGATAATAGGAAATTATAACATAAACCAACTACATGGAGAGCCCATGAGCCCAATTTTTCCAGGTAGAGGTCAAGTAACAGCACCAGTCTTGACATAGACATAAACATCTTGGCTTAACAAGTGGTTAGAAATTACACACAATATGTGCAGCAACTGCAAATATACAGTGAGTAAATACATGCAATGCATTTACATGTATACTAGATTTTTTAAATAAAGTTTTCCTTCAAGACACGAACAGGACCCAAATCAAAGCCTTCAAGTCGCAAGTCACCAGCTCAGTAGAGTGGGGTAAAAAAATGTTACGCTGTACAAATATGATCGTATATTTCTTTAACTGATTGGATTTTTTTGGAATTTGCAAATAAAAACCAGAATCTTGCAATGTCTACAATATGACTCAAGTTTCAAGGCGCCCACAAGCCATTGTTCTTTTCTCTATCAGCAAGAGTGGTAGGCATATGATGAGGCCCAAGATGCAAAGAATTTCTATACCCATTCTTGACTAAAAAATTACGTGAACAGAATATAGCATAGTTTAGATTAGTAAAACATTGTCCCTTGTAATTTGATATTTCAGGCCTTATTTCAGAAACTATTTTTAAACACTGACATTTGAAATTAAGAGGATTTTCTATGACCAAGTTGAAATGACTCAGACAGTTAGGTCAGCAGGGTGGTGGATTCTCGCACCTGAAGACACTAGTTCAAGCCCTAAGGGGCCCTGTCATCAAGACTTTGGAAGTTAATCTTCCTGTAGGGGCAAACCCCCTGGTAAAAGAGGGAGTGTTGAGGATGGGGTTAACATCCCAAACTTGTAAATTTATGTATTACAATAGTACAATACATACATTTCTTTCACACAAACCTATCATTCACATGTGCCAATATTTCAGCCTGAAATGTTCCCAGGAAAAACAGATATTATAACAAAAACCTATTATACTGAAAAAAAAATTACTATTAACAGAATTAACAGATCTCAGAGTACAAGCAAAAATTGATTCCTTAGAAATAGGTATAATTAGAGATACTATCAGCAGTAATTGAGACACTAATTAAGAATAAAAAATTAGATGAAAAATAAAATAATCCATGTAGATTGACCAAACCAATACTACAAAGGTACACTCAGAAAGCCCCACAAAGCATTTACCAAGAAACAGAGCAATGCAAAACATATGTGGTATACGTGTTCTTAGTTAGATTAAAGAAATGGAAGTTTTCAGAGTGAATGTGAACTGACTTCTGAAGCCAGATTACAGAAATGGAAGTTTTCAGAGTAAATGGGAACTGACTTCTGAGTTTTAATTAGATAACTTGTAGTGTCCATAAAAATAAAAAGTCACCTTCTTACTTACAAAGAGCACTTTGTGTGAAAAAGAGTGGAAATAAATTATTTTACATGAGAGAAAACTGAAAATGATTCCGTAATCAACGCACATTGCAATCCTCCATGCAATACACACACCTAAGGATTGTGAAAATAGAGCTATGAACACCACTGCAGGACCACATAAAGTGAGTCTATTGGCAAAGACGTGTCTGAGGACCGACACTGCAGTCCTTTTCTCCAGACAAAATACTGGTGATCCTGGGAACATTTTGAGAAACAAATACAGTAGAGGCATATGTATGATTAATTTGGTTATGATGAAAAAACACCAGGTTATTCTTAGCATCGGATGCGTCTGTGTCACAGTGCAGCCCAAAAGCCACCAGTGAAGGAAAGAAAGAAAGATCTATGACCATCCTACACACCCAGATGCAGAGCATGGCAGTATAGCCTTCCTGATATCAGTGTCTGGGTTAAGCCTTATATGTCAAATATCCAAAGCAGTAGATTTATGTCGGGGTCAAGAACAAATTTCATACTGTACAAGAAAGTACTTATTGTTCTGTCACCTTTTGGTACTGCATTTGTGAGGGAATGTGTATCCAAGAACATATATGCTGTAATTTCACAACCCATTACTATAGCTGAGCCAAATGAAAGTGGTGTATGAGAGAAGCTCTCATGTCAGTGCATTGTATCGGCATAAAAAAATTTCGGACATCGTACCTTAAAGACCACTCACTGAAGATACAAGCGAACAATCTGACCAGCTTAGTACCTGTGGATTAACTGATTTAGCATGTCAGACAAAATAAATTTTGTTCTTTATAGTTTTAGTTCTTAGTATACGGGAATTATTTGCAATCACTTTAAAGTTTTAAGTATATTTCTCTTCCCTCATGATAAGCTAGTTCTCTCTCTCAAAATATAAATGTAGATATATATATATATATATATATATATATATATATATATATATATATATATATATATATATATATATATATATATATATATATATATATATATATATATATATACATAATTAAAGACAAAGAAACAATCCTATGAAGAAGTTATCTGGGTCATAAGGAGAAATGTATTTTTGAATGAAGAAGACACTTTTAATCTATTAATGCACTCCCTGTGTGGCTCTGATTGACCTGGGATCATAATTCAGGACTTCTCTAAACTGCGCTCTCCAGGTAAAATGACCAAAATCTGTAGATTTTGACATGTGATACATTCAGTCTCTCACGCACCACTTTTGTTTGGCTCAATTATAGTGATTAGTCTTACAGTTGATACATCTGAGCTACATTGGATATGGTCGCTGACTCAGTTTTCTAAGCGCTTTCCTTGATGGAATGCTAGAGCTCTTATTAAAAACTGAAGATGGATGTCCCAAGCTGTAATGTACTTTTTTCATGTGCCATAAAAATACTGAATTCACATTCATCATCAGCTAATACAGTATTTATTTTCATAAGTCACAGATTATTGTGGAACATTCTAGCAATATCATAACACTAACACCTATCATATTTTGTCAACTTCAAGTACTGTAAGATTAAGCATTTCCATTATTTCTACAAGAATTCTCTCAACAATCCATATCATATTTTCAAATTAATCTTGGATTACATCACCTCATTCTTTAATCTTTTGTATAACTATCTCATTATAGTTTTATATGTACATATTAACTAATGCACTACTTAAAATCTTGAAAAGCCTGACCCAAAGGAATACATGAGTTGGAGTTTGTGAAAGCATTTAGGACATACATATTTAGTTAAAGGTACTATAGGCTACATCTACAAGTGTAGAAAGGAGCACAGATTGCATGTACATGTATATCCATGAATCTAGATAAGAGAATTAGAATACCAAGTACATATACACTTTGTATGTACAGAATAATGTGAAAAATCATAGGTAAAATATGAAGTAAATGATATAAGCTATAGTAAAGCAAAACAAAATATTAGAGAATTGTAAGGATAGAAGAAAATTGGCAAAGCGAGAGAAAAACAGAGTGATGCAACAGTGTAAATAATTTATTATACAGATTACAAACATCAAGCATACAGACACAAGAAAAGAGTGAAGTCTACAAATATGGTATGAAAATATGAAGACCAGGTAGTGGTTTAAGGCATTGAGATAGACTGTTTTACTTGCACAAACATATGCAGACAATATAATTACAGTGTTATGTGTGTGAGTTTGCTTTACAACAAACACATACATACATACACGTCTTTGTAATTTATCTAAATGTGAATATAAAAACATTCTAAAGAGCATCAGATCAGACTCATTACTACTTATTTCACTAAAGTGTTTCATCAAATCTGCTCGGCCAATGTGTTCAGAAATGAGTTTCTAACAGCTCCTAACAAAATGGTTTTCATAAATGGTTCCTTGATTATATTATGCAACTCAATTCTACTATTTTACTTCATCAGATTAAAAGGAATATGGTTTATAAGTAAGACTGAAAGGCTGTTATTGTATCATGACAATTGTTCTACAACACTTTTATGATTATTAACTCTAAGGCAGCGAAGTTATCGTGTGCCATTTTGTGTCAAGGCATTTCCAATGGAACAAGGCAAACAGTACCCTTAGTACTGTATACACAAATGAATGCAGCGCCAAAAGAGGTTAATCAATGAAAAACTAAATAAAATACTGTATAAAGAGACTAAGATGTCTCTCATTTTTCTTCACTGCTACAAAAACATTTCCAATTCCACAAACGTATTTCCACTTCACTTCACTGACCAGTTGACAGCCAATTAAAGTTTGGGGTTACTGACTAAAGGTGAATTCTGAGCTGTTACTGGTACAGTATTACAATGAAATCATTGCAGCAATCACCAGAACAGCCTAATGCTATTCTTGTAATATAAAAAGGATCCTTGTAATATAAAAAGGATCCTACATTAAGAAGGCATCTATAAAATGACCAACAAAAGTAATGTGAGAGGAAAAATTACATTTTTATGATATAATAAAGTTTTATATATACTTAACAAGCAATTGCATAGCTACCAGCTTCCTACCATGGCAGGCCAAAAATTCAAATTTTGCAGTGGTGCCACCATCACTAGTGTAGGTGACAGGGTCCCGCCCACCATCAGGACTGACAGGTACACCTCCGCAGGAAACATCAATTTGTTTGAGCCAAAATATCCATCTGTGGGGAAGGAGGGAGGGCTCTGATTATGTAAATGCTTGGTAAGTATATATAAAACTTTATTTTATCACAAAAATGAAAATGAAAGTGCCTGTCCAGTCCAACAGCATTGTGTCCGTCGTCCATGCAAAAAAGAGGAAGACGGTTGTTTTTTGACGTAGCGAAGAGATCTATGGAGGGCTTGGCCCAAAGCCTCCACAGATTGCTGCAGACTCTGGAATATAAGGTCCACTCTCTCGGGAGAACCTGGTGACCATAGGTTAATTCGTCTGCCAGAACATTCATCTTTCCCTGAACAAAGCAAGGTAGCAGCTTGACTTGATTCTGCTCCGCCCAGAGAAGGAGGTCTTTTGCTGCCTCGCAGAGTGAAGGAGTGGGTGCCCCTGCTTGTGAACGTAGGACAGAGCTGTTGTGTTGTCCGAGTAAATTGCTACTATTTTCCCCTGAGACAAGTGGAGAAAATGCCTGCTGAAGGCCAGGTGTATGGGTTTCAATTTGCTGACGTTTATATGCAGACTTCTGGACTGAGGTCCACATTCCTGAAACCTTCTGACTTCCTAACAGAGCTCTCCACCCCATGTCAGAGGCGTTGGAGTAGAATTCTAGGCTGGGGTTCAGAGGGAAGAGAGATATTCCTTCTTGAAGTCTTTCCTTGGATAACCACCATCAGAGATCCTTCTTGATCACTGATGTGACTGGGAAGAGTACAGAAGCTGAATGAGGCTTCCTGCACCAATTTGCTTGCAGGAGGAACTGCAGGGGCCTCATGTGAAGCCTGCCCAACCTCACAAAAGGTTCCACTGAGGCCAGAGTTCCTAGAAGGCTTATCCACTGAAGAGCAGAACAGGTCAACAGGTTGAGAAACTCCTGTACTGTTTGGAGGCATGACTCGACTCTTTTGTGGGGAGGGAAAGGCCTGAAAAACTCGAGAGTTCAGAGTCATCCCAAAATAAAGAATACTATGAGTCGGAGTCATTAGGGATTTCTGTACGTTGATAAGGATGCCTAACTCCTATGTAAGGTAGAGGGTACTTTGTAAGTCCTTCGCACACTGCTCCTCTGACAAAGAGCAGAGAAGCCAGCCATCCAGGTATAGGGGCACACTGATCCCGAGAAGATGAAGCCACTTGGCAAAGATTTGGGTTAAAACCTGTGGGGCTGTGGCAAGGCTGAAGCACAGAGCCCGAAACTGGAGACCATGGCCCCAAAAGACAAACCTCAGGAACTTTCTCAAGTCTGGATGGATGGGGACATGAAAGTAGGCATCCTGCATGTCCAGGGTGACCATCCAGTTGCCCTGATGGAGAGAGGACATGACAGAATGGTTTGCCTCCATGTGGAACTTGGTTTTCACCACAAACAAATTCAGGGCGCTGACATCCAGTACCGGTCTCCAGCACCCAGAAGACTTGGGGACAACAAAAAGTCTGTTGTAGAACCCCTCCGATGACTGGTCTACAACTTCCTCCACTGTTCCTTTGCAAGGAAGAGATTCTACCTCTCGGGGAAGAGCTGAAAACTTCTCGGACCCTGCCGAGTAAGCAGTCAAGGTGATTGGCAACTTGGAAAGCGGCAGCTTCTGTTTGAAAGGAATGGAGTAGCCTGTTTTCAGAACCTGCACTACCCAAGGTTCTGCACCCCTAAAACTTCATGCCTTCCAAAAGAGATGAAACCTAGCACCTACCAGGCCCGAAGGACACGGGACTCGCTGGTGACCGGTTTGGAAGAGGACTTCTTAAAGGACTTTGCTGGGGGACGAAGATTAGAATGGGGTCTCGACTGGGATCTGGGTTGTCCTCCACAAAAGGGCTGAGGTTGCAGAGGAGAGGTCTTCCAAATGACTGCAGGAACTACCTTGGGACGTTTCGAAGATTGGGCCAGAAGATCGTGAGTAGATTTCTTCTGCAAAGCAGAAAGGACTTCTTTCACAATGTCCTAAGGGAAGAGGTATGACTTATCTAGTGGAGCAAACATAACCGCTCACTTCTGAATTACGGTAACCCCCTTGGTAGCAAAGGAGCACCATAACTCTTGCTTCTTCAAGGAGCCTATTGCATACAGAGAAGCAAGCTCTGTCAAACCATCCCTAACTGCCAAGTCTGCACAAGACAGAACATTAAGCCAGTCCAAAGCAAAGTCCTCTGCAAGAACTGGACAGTCTTCAATCTTCCTGGCCAATCCAGGGAACTAAAAATCTCCAGAACTTTGAAGATATTATGAACAGGGTGATCTAATTCTGGAGAAGAGAAAAAGACCTTCGCAGAGGCGAAAGCAGTATGGTGAGTAGCGTCGACCAAGCCAGAGAAGTCCTACAAGGAAGGAGCTTCTCCAGTGGCATAGAAATGGTACCTCCTCTTAAGCTGCTCCGAAGGAGGGAAGGCAAAAGTAGCCTTGCCAGAGTCCATGGTCCATGGTCAGCTTCTTCCTCCTCTGACCAAAGTGGGGACAAGGCAGACTCCTCAGCCTTAAGAACAGTCTTTTTTTTATTCATAAAATTCAAAAGGTCATCCTACTGGCGCTTAATCGGGGCCAATGACGAATCCCCTCGAGGTGACGAAGGTGGGCGAGTGGGCGATGACGGCCAGTGCTTAGAAGCAGGAGTTGAGCGGTCCGAAGTTGGCGTCAGACGAAAATGCGCAGGCACCTGAGACAGTGCAGCTGGCACCAAGTGCTCGGGAGAAGACAGACGCTTGGGAACATGGGTGCGCTTGGGCTGAGGCGGTGTGCACTTGCAATGAGAGTGCTTAGGAGACAAGACCTGGCGATCTCCAGAACCAAGAGACTCTGGACTGTCCCAAACCGATAGACGTAACTGTGCTGACGTTGAAGAAGGAGGCGGATCAGCGAAGCTGAAGGAGGGTTGGGGACTAACGCTGACTTCCTTAAGCCTCTTAACAGGAGATGGAGAGCTGTCCGCAGAGGCAGAAGGCCTCTTAGTATGCAAGTCATAAGTTACTTTATTCAATCTAGTTTTACACCCCTTGGTACAAAACCGAACACTACAGGAAAAAAAAAAAAAAAGCTAATCAAAAACTAACTATCCACTAATTGAAAAAAGCCACACACAATCTGAATACGTTACGGATACTGGAAAACAAATCTGAAAAACGACGAAAGGTACTGCCCAAAAACCACCGATGTTCATCGGGAACCAGCAGAAAATGAACTGGTGTTTCCTGCTGATTTGTACCTGTCAGTCCCAATGGTGGGCAGGACCCTGTCACCCACACTAGCGATGGTGGCGCCACTGCGAATTTTAAACTTTTGGTCTGCCCTGATAGGAAGCTGGTAGCTATGTAACTGCTTGGTAAGTCACTTATTTAAAGCAACAATATAATGGTGTTTAGAGTGTGTGATGACGATAAACATTTCTGGTACACTCTCATGGATAGTAGACAAAACACATAACATTTTCTTATAAGTATTAAAACCAAATCCACACACTTTTTGTAGCAGAATATACCATGAAAATGCAAAAATCATGGAAAATACAGTAACATCTTTATCACATAGACATTCTGCTGGATGTTGCCCATTAACTTGTAAAATAATCTGAATTTTTGCAGCAAAGAACTATCTCCACAGAGATACAAACTACACTGAAACAGACACTTGTAAAATTATCTGAAGTTTTGCAGCAAATAACTATCTCCACAGAGATACAAACTATACTGAAACAGACATGACATTGCATGCCTTTAATATCACCTTTAAACAAAGTCAGCTTCTCCTTGACAATCTAAAACCTAAAACCATGGTCTTTAAGCATGTGGTGGAGAAATTATTTCTGGTGATTAAAGTCAGCTTGAAAGCTTTACTCCATAAAAAAAAAGGTACTGGAGTAATATAAACTGAATGAACGACCCTACAATCTCTGGGTACAATTACCCAGCCATCTTTTAATGTTACTATACTACTGTTGGTAATACTGCAATAGTTTTTGCACCTACAGGCAGTCCTTGGTTATCGGCGGGGGTTCCATTCTGAGGGTGTGATCATACCTGTAAATCACCACTAACCGAAAATCGGTGATTTTCGGCGCTATTTTGGCGGTTTTCGGGGCTTATCGGCGCCGAAAAGCGCCAATTTTCAGTCATCGGCGCCTCTGTTAGGTGTGTGTCGGCACCAATAAGTGGAAATCGGCGATTTTCGTCGCTAGACAGCCCCGTAAAACCAGATCGCCATTAACCGAGCCCGCCGTTAACCAGGGACTGCCTGTAAATTGACTGCCACAATGGATTTACACACACTGTGACCTTCACATAAATGTTCAAAGTGTGATGATGGAATTCAAAAAGGCACGAAAAGCCCAATGACAGACAATAGGCCCCCAAGGTGCAAACTTTTATTGCAACACAAAACCAAAACTTAGTAATTTACCATACGTAAACTGGAAATCACATACGTAAACTGAAAATCACATTAGTTAAATTAATCATGAAATACACTGGTACGTGTAAAAATGTTTCTTTACCTGTGAAAGAATGGTTCTTAAAAAAGTTAGTACAGTCCTTTACTAACTTTGAAATTTTTATACACATATGCATACACACATATACACACACACACACTATAAACAACTCGCACACGAGAGCAAAGGGACGACTGTGGCAGGCCATGGGAAGTTGGATGAGTATGAGGATGAGAACATGGAGATGGAAATCCTACCAATTCTGACTTTAATCCACATAATCAAACCAGTTCATATTCTGCACAATTTCACAAGGTGAGGCCACAAAGGCTAAAATCAAGTGGAAAACATCCAATGTTTAGGTTTAACAAAATATCTCAAGAGAAAAGTAACTGAAGAGCATAATTTTTTTTACAAACTATTGTAAATCAATTAACACAATTTATGAAAATGGGTGAGGAAGTATTTTTAGTCACCAAATGATGTGTGGAAGAGCCTTCAGCTATTTGTAGCCTGCATGTTTGGCAAATAAAGCTGAGTAATGCCTCTTGTGGCTCCTAAGAAAGAGGTCAAGGAAATCAACGATTAGCTACTGGAAAAAACAGAAATATCCTAGCAGTGAGTACTGTACTCGCCATCCTTTCATTCCTGTCCTTAAAAAATCTTTGCACTATTTTACTTTACTTATTTTTATTATAAGAAATACTGTTTGCTGTGATGATGTAACAAATGAATGACAGGTTTTCAAGCAATAGTCATAAAACTGGCAAACCATTTTACTGATAAGAAAGAGGTTACATTTAAAAACTACAGTACCAGAAAATCACGTTTTGTTAAAGGAAAATCTGGAATCAATTACTGTAATGGAAGTACTGTACTGTAACCTAGAAATCACTCATTGTACGAACTGAGGAAAATACCAATGTTGATGATATATGTGGCTAAACCATTAGATGTATCGATGCATATTTTTCCCATCACACCATTATATTTGGTTTGTGTTGTACTAAAAGCTATCCACTTCTGCTGTAGGGTATAACGATAAGATATAATGGGTACAGTCTATTTTTCATTTCTCAAGGTCCTAAATAACCTGTATGTAAAAATTACTTTATGGCAAGTAAGACTTTGGTACAAACCACAAGACACTGGATGTTGTTCTAGGTTATGATATATCTCGCAGTAGAAAACTAGGCTCTTAAGCTTCACTATCAATCTCGAAACACTGGAATATTGATGATAATTATTCTACAATATGTACAAAACTGTGATATGGGATTTTCTGTCAGATATTGCAGGAGAAGAGTGAGAAAAGTGGGAATCATGGAATTTGTTCTAAACCTATATGAAAACATACTTTATATAGAAGCATTCCAAGCAAGCTATCACAATAGTTTTCCCAGCAAAGTTGTGTAGATTACTGGAATAAAAATAACCTAACACAATAAATTTTTTCTTTTCTATTCTTTAGAAATTGCAGGCCACTTAGTTGTCTTTCTCTTTTAAAAGATAGTCATCGTTAAGTCTACATAAGTAGTACATTATATTTCCACTATAGTGGAGGACAGTGAAATGTAGCATAGCAATTTACAACTGTGTGCACGTATCATGCTTCGTGTGTTTACGTGTTACACGCCATAAACAGTTCACGCACACCTATGTTATACGAGTGTGCATAATGGAAAAAGTACCAAAACAAAAGTGACAACTACTGAACATCATCCTTAGGATGAAAGGAAATCTGCTGCATTTCAAAAGCATGTGTTACGTTGCAGAGTACTCGAGATATTGCCCTAACTCCAGCACCCATTACAACATGGTAGCATCGGATGGTAAAATATACTCTATACCCTGTCATGTTTATTTTTCAGCTTCTAAATGTGGTAACCTATTAATTTCTCTACAAAAACTTTCTAGTTCCTATACAATATTTTTCAAATATATTTCCTAATATCCATCTTGTGACACTGAAAAACCAGTATCGCCCTGATAGCTTGGAATGGCAAAGGATATACATTCACAATAACAAGAATTAGGAATACTACAATCACTGTGAACATCGCTACACCTTGAATATCTATGAACAACTAAAAGGATATAATAAACACTCTATGGTGCTATACTTAGCTTGCTTGTCCTGTGTTATACTCTATTTTTTCCACATCATCCGAAATGGGATGCTTGCGGCGAATGTGGGCCATCAAGTGATCCTTACGCGAGTATGCAGCACTGCACATCGGACACTCAAACTGACGCTCCCTTGACAAATGGGTGACCATGTGACGTCTCAACGTGTAGTTGTCACAGAATGTCTTGCCACAGAAGCAGCAAGCTTTACGGCCCCCTCGGAACTTGCTGGGCGACCCTGTGGTTGTGGTCTCGTCCTCAACTTCTTCAACTTCCTGAAGTTGTAAAAGTACAATAACAATGAAAATTATCAAGAAAACACAGTTCAAAAGGAATACAGAAAATCCTTACAAATTTCTCAACTTGCAAATATATCCTGTTAAATCAAATCGTGGATAATTATTTGACCATAATTTACTGAATTTCTGTGGTTTCACTTTAAACGCGGAGAGAACAACAGGATTACATCTTCCCAAGTACATGGTAACTTCTTGAAAAGTTTGCTTAGTTTTACAGACAGACAGATCTACTGTTCACTGCTGATATTTATACAGGATCTTGAAATTCACAATATACTCATCATTAATAGAGGAATTGAAGTCACAAGCAAGATTTCCAATGCCTTAGCATCAAAATTTTAGTTACCAAATTTCAACATTATTATACAGAAGATTATGTCTGATAATAATCCATGAATCACTGAAGAATGATATGAACACTTCATTATGAACCATTCAGATACTTTACTTATGAATGAGAAGCGTAGCTTCTAAGCAAGGGGCATGGCTTCTATATTTTAATTCTTTTCTAATTATTTCATAAAAAGTGAGCAAACTATCACCAAAACTAAGTTGAAAAAGGGAATTAGTGAAGACTGTGCAATTGTTATTTTGTCAATTTAGTACACATTTCCAGACATTTATAGCTTTGTAATCTTGCAATTGAGGAACAGACAAGATGACATGATATTCTAAAAAGAAATGTATTTATTCCTACTTCATGATATAAAACAGTCATATTAGCTTCAAAACCAACAGTATACAGCATCCCTAATAGATGCACAATGGTAATTTAAAAAACACTCTTAATTTTATTATTTTAATGAATTAAAAAATATATTCACCACATAACACTTGAAGCCATACCCCAGCAATTCTTAAACTGTTGCTTACAAACTCTCCCTATGATCTGGAAATGCTCTCTCTCAATGATTAAAATTGTGTTTATGAGCACCAACTCTTTGCAGGCTTAACAGGCATTACACTCGTCAGGTTTATAACTTCAAATCATCTTTCAAATAGAACTTCTGATAAAAATTGCAAATCAGACACTAATGCCACTGTTCCATTATCGTTAGTTTTATTCACTATTTTGCTGTTTTATTAAGAGTACTGGGTAGTGTGACAGCATGCTACTAAAGTCAGCTGGGTGATCTTCGTTTTGGTTTCTGGCACATTAAGTGCGGTTGGAAAAAAGTTGTATTATTCCAGTGTTTTGATATGTAAACCCCTGTAGTACTGCACCATATATAGATGGATTGATGGATGTATGGAATTAGGGACAGAGTATATGTATTTTAAATGCTCAAAAGAATTGTAACATTTTTCTACAAGATTTCCCAGTCCAAAAACTTTATTTTCTTCTCAACACTTTATTTTCAAAACTGTACTTTTTACATGTTTTCCAGAGAATTATTGGTTCAACTGCAAATTTTCTTCATTTGTAATAATAAGCTTTCAGTAAGAAAAAAAAAAAGACAAGTTATGAAAAACATGGAATCATGGATATATTGGTAAATGTGCAACATACGAAAAATTTTGTGTTTGGCTCTTCACATTATCCATTTATCTATATCTGTGTAAAACTAAACTTTACATTACTTTATCTTTAAACCCTTAACACACACAACTCATGGTGTGCAGTCAGCAGCACCCCTGTACTTTGTCTCTAAATTATACTAGGTTGGAATCTAGAAACATTAGCAAAATTATACAGTACGGTACTCTTGATTTAAAAATGGAACTGGAAGGTGACCTTATTTGAAGTCCTAAACAGACAATAAATTCATACTGACAAGAATTCTTTATTTGGTAATTTTCAGTGTACAAAATATCCAGAAGTGCAAGCTTCTATTAATAATAATATTTTATATATATATATGTGTGCACTTCTTTTTAAGTACAAACACTTTTCCGGGAGAAATATTATACAAAACACACAACGCTGGAAACTTCAGAAAATCTGTTGTGTGATGATGTCTCCAACATATACAAATAGGCTACTGACACAGTTCCAAAGAAATTTCAATATTAAGATTTATAAAATTGTTTTGATCTTATATACTTGCTTTAATTACCTGAGAAATAGCTATAAGCTTTGAACAAGTAAAAAGAATATGTACATACGAGTTTATTCATCAATACTAACTTACTCTTAACAAATTGGGAAGGGGAATAACACTGATATTATATACTTGCATATACAGTGTACAAGTATAAAAAATTATTATAATTATATATATATATATATATATATATATATATATATATATATATATATATATATATATATATATATATATATATATATCATACATTACAGGTGAAAAATAAGGAATGGAGTGTAGGACCTACACCCGTTCCTTATTTTTCACCTGTGGTAATGTGTGATAAATGAATCAGAATTTAGAATGAAAACATTAGTCAGAATGATATCTACAAACAAAATAGGAGTTTCATCCATTCAACAATACACAACTTCTGCTAAAGCATGTGGAAATTCTTTTCATACCGAATCAATGTCACTTTTGTTTACACTTACATTAAAATGTTGAATTTTTTTCATATTTTGGATTTCTTTGGAGCACCATGTTAAATTAACTGAAATACATTTAAAATATAGTTTTTAATTTTATAACTTATATTATAAGTTAATTTTGTTCCACCAGTTTTTTTTTGTTGATACTTCACACTAGAATTCATTTAACAGTTTCTGCCAAGCTGAAATTTACTGTGGGCCAGTTCTAATACAGTATATTTGTTTTTTGTTACAACCTCCGATTTAGAATAAGCAGATTTTCCTGCGGCTATACAAATTACTGTATTCATTTGTCTGTTGTTTGTCCCTACTATTGATCTGTGGCTTCTTTGTTAAACCTGCATTGTCTGAAATGTCTTGTTGAAATTAGATTAACTACTGCATGAGGATTTTTTCTAATTTGTTTGTCTTTTGGAACCTTAGGATTAATGGTTAATGGAATCTGGGCCTTAAAAAAGTTAATAATTGGAGGATTACCTTGTAGTTTGATTGAGCTATATAGAGGCAGTCCCGGGTTATTGGCGGCCTTGGTTACTGGTGATCCGGTTTTACGGCGCTTGTCTAGCGATGACAATAACTGGATTTTTGGTGCTGACATGCGACGATCTCCAGTTATTAGCGCCGTTAATGCTGTTATTGGCAATTTCAGTTATCGTCATGCTGTCGGCAACAGAACCCCGCCAATAACCGGTGACTGCCTCTGTATATATATATATAATATATATATACAGTATATATATATATATATATTATATATATTATATATAAACCCCATCAGTGTCTGGTTTTTAGAGGGGTAGAGTATGAGGGAAATTATAATTTCCATAGTAATTTTTTCTTCCCTCACTCTTCTTTGTTGTCCACTTTATACGTCTTGTAGCAATGTTCTAACGGCCCCTTCATTAGGACATCTGGGCATTTTTATGGTTCAGCATTGGGAAGCAGTCGTGCCAAACCAGTAGCCATTAAGCTGAACTGAAGATTCAGAAGTCATTAGGAAGTTTTCCAAGTCAATAAGGGCTAATTTTTCTAGAGATGAAGTTGGTCCACCACCCCAAGCTGTGGGTCTGGGTCAGATAGTGCATATCCAAAGTGCCTGAGGGCCTGGTCAAGTTAATTTGGATACAATGACAAGCTGAACAACATTTTGGATGAGCACACTCTCTTTAATCATTTTAGACTATGAGAATTAGAAAATGTATCCTATTACTTAGTCACTCATAATACAACCCTTTCATTGGCTGTTGGAGTGAAACCATAAATGAAGGTCCACTAAATTTTGGATTAAAAAGTCTTCATCTGGTGTAAACTAATTCAATTCACCCTTTTTTTATTTGCACAAATCACATCATACTATGACTTTTATTACTGTAAATCCATGAAGTGTACTCCTAATATCTCAGCAAAAGTGAGCTCGGTCATGTAAGGATGTACTTTAATTATTTTGATATATTTCGTTGTTTAATAGCTAGATGACTCCTGGCATCTCTCCAGCATCTGAAGTCATATATTGCTGTACACTGGTTTTTTCCTACTGTCCTAGATAAACTCCAAGATTTTTTACTTTATCTATAAAAACTATTCTGTCCTTCCTCAGTGTGAGATTTTTTCACTACACTAAGCTTAGTGACTAATTTTCTCACTCAAGCAAAAAAGGGGATGTATTTCAGACAACTGGTAAATATTAGGAAAATATATTTAATTGCTTTAGAAACCAAAATAAGACCAGGGGAAATCCTTAGTCAAATTCCTTTTAAACTGATCTGATTACTCGTATTTTACCAGTTACAGACATTTTAATGTAGTAGTAAACATCAGGTTATTCCTCTCCCACAACTGTATAAAAAAACAATGTTCAAAAATCCAAGTATAAAAACCTATATACAACAAATCAGCAAATTTAATCAGAATTTGGTAAAACGCTAGTCTGATTTATTTGCTCTTACAAGAAACTCAATACAACATAACATTTTATAATACAGTAACACTTATAAAAGTTTATAGGGAAGACTAGGAAATATATGTCAGTTTTAAAAATCATGACCACTGAATTCTTTCGAATTACACACAGTGTCGTAGTTTATAACAAATAAATATAAATAATAGAGGCATTTCAGCATACCTTCCCATCTCACCCCAATACCAGTCTCAACTTACTTTTCATTAAATTCCCAACATGCACATACAGTATTTGTACACAATAATGATATTCAAAATGGTATCATAAATTGTTAAAGTTAAAGCTTAACTATGAAGTATTAATTATATTATGACCATACAGAGAAAAATTTCAAATCCCTAAAACCAATGAAAAAGAGATTCCACTAATTTGGTCCCAAGTATAAACACTGACTTTACCAAAATTAATTTTTTACAAACCCACATTACATAGCCCAAATCCAGTTTTCATAAAT
Source organism: Macrobrachium rosenbergii (assembly GCF_040412425.1). Lineage (NCBI taxonomy): Eukaryota > Metazoa > Arthropoda > Malacostraca > Decapoda > Palaemonidae > Macrobrachium > Macrobrachium rosenbergii. The sequence goes on from NC_089797.1 coordinate 6,957,761, forward strand.
CCTGACACTATTTCTGTTAAAAAAAATCTATAATAGAAAAAATCACTGGCTAGCAGCACTTCAAATGTGCTCCTATGTGATCCTAGGTTCCAGGCAGGAAAGAACATCAATTCTCTTATAGCCTGGTCAATGGCTGCAAAAAATTGGCAAGATTGGAAGGTTTGATCATAAGAAGTAAAGTATTTGTACTTCTAATATTAATTTTTATTTTTTCTTTTTACTTAAAAACCTAACTTTATTCGCAATTCTGGAGGGAAAAATTGAGCTGGTTAAAACTGGCCCAAAATTAGCTGACTGGAATGAGAGTTCATGAGCTTAAGACTGGCCAAGGTACCCAATGCTCTGAAGACCAGGGAGTCATAACTTCATAGTTAATACCCTATCATATGAAAAAATTCACTACTCCAGAATGCTCAAAACTTGAATGATGTCAGCATGAAAGAGCTAACAGGTCTAAATAAAAGAACAAAAGTACAAATAACGGGCAACTTTGACAAGTATCAGAAGTAAAGACAAGTTCTCCCTAATGTAAAAAGGTAGAAATTAAAAGTGAAATTACATTAAACTGCATGACACAACCAACTGCTACCTTCTGCTATCATCCAAGGGGACTTATTGAGCCCAAACACTTTAGAAATAGCAGTTTGTGGTTTCAACATCAGTCAACCCATTTTACTTCATTAGAAAGGGCTTCAAGAACGTTCCCATCAACACGGGTGCATTGGTTTTTCTGTGGAGGACAAGGATTACTTATCATCCTAAGATGGAGCCACTATTGGAGAGCCAACAGATGACTTCTCTCAAGGGCACACTACCATAAGACAACTGTCTCAGGATGATTCTGCTCCTGTTGGACTTGATAATGCCAATGAAGTGAGGATACAACTCCCTGTCAAGACTGGAGAAAATGTAGCAAAAAGCTCTGCACTTTATAGACAACCTGGCCTTCTTTCCTGCTTGAAACCTACGATCCATAGGGACAAGTATGAGATGCTTCTAGTCAGCCTTCAGATAATTTTCTGACTCAGGAACTGACTGTCTAGGACTCATGAAGGTCATGAATGTAGGCTATGTAAAAGATGGGTTGGTAAATGAAACACAATTCTAAATAAATTATTGTATAATATAGCCATGTCAGCTATTTCATAAATATTTCATAAATATAAGGTACGTCAATGAAATGAAGGCGTACTAATTCTCTCCTATTTAAATAATAGCTATAAAAATACTACTATCAGCTACAATGACTTGTTTCTTTCATAATGTCCTCTTCCATACACTATCCACAATGGTAAACAGTAACTAAAATGAATAATTTTCCTATAAGTTCATTGGTCAATTTTCAGTTGGGGTAAAACCTAACTTTGTTAATCAAGAAGTAATAACCAGAACATAGTGCAATGATACTAACAAAATGCAAGTAGAGTACTGTTGGAAGAAAAAAAAAAATGCATTACATTATGCAAATTTCTCTCAAAATGCTGGTGGCCAGTTTAATTAATAATAAAATGATTACAAATAGTACAAACACTTTTAACTTTCACTACAAAGGTATGTTAACAATAATAAATTACAAAATGTTTTTAAAAATTCACTATAAAACGACTTTAGATGGCCAATTTATATAAAAGTACTGCATGTATCCAAAATATATATATTTACATAAACAACAATTATGAAAAATCACATTCACTCTGGTCTGTTCTTAGATCTCCTCTCACCTTTCTATACATGATTTCAAAATGTTCCTACATCACAGAAAATAAAGCTTGGAGATTTCTTAACTATAACTACTATTCAGTTAATGGACCAACTCAAAAGGTCAATTTCTTATGATACTTCATGTAAGCTTCTTCAGTAGCCAGTTCCATCAAAAGTGCTTCCCATACTATCTCCATATTAATTTATCACTTTCTGAGGATATCGCTTTAACAATAGTACTGAGCCTCTATCATCCAATACTTTGAAAGCTGAAACTGTACTGATCTCTTATCTTTTCAGAATTAACTTTAATTCTAAACAACATACATAAGATGCTTAAAATACAGCTTAACTGAACTGATGCAATCCTTCGTGTGCACCTCTAGCTAGGGCAAGTTCCTCAATGTCTCTTGACTCTAGGTCATGATATACCGACATTTCTCCAGTTAAATGCTTAAAACGGAAATGCCTAATCAAGGAATCCTTTCGAGAGGAAGCAAAGGTGCACATTCGACAACGAAACTCTTTAGTGCCAAGATGAATACGAAGGTGACGTGTAAATGTATAGGGGTTCGAAGTAAAGAACGGACACTGCTGGCACTTGTGTACATTGTTGTTATTTAGACTTGTGACAGTTGTTGCAAATGGTAAACTAGAAACTGAAGATGAAACAGTTACCAAACTGTCATTACAACTTGAACTGACACTGCTTGTGGCTGTGAGCGAAGGTGGAGTACTTGGAAGAGGAATAAATTCACCAGAGGCCTGATGCTCCTGTGACTGTCCTTTAAACTGAGGTACTTGCAGAGACTGCAGAACAGTTGCATGTAATGGTGGTGGTGGATGTAATGGTGGAGGTGGTGGCAACAGTACATCCAGATGGCTGATATTAGTTGGTGATGCACTACTCGGGACTACAATACCTGGCAACCAGGTTACCTGGCAGAGAGAATGGTAGGTGATACCACAACATGTTGGCAGAGAAAATGTTAACTGAAAGGCCGTAAAGATTAAGAGGCAGCATGTCTGCATACTTCAATTTTGTTTTGTTGTGGTATATACCTACCAGTCCCTCCCCTCTGTTTGCTACTTCTGAACAACCCTAGTGCCTCCTCCTATCCCAGTATAACCTCGTTTATGTTCAACCAAAAAACATAAAACTCCAGTGCAGTATATCACATGCCACAGTCCAAATGCCTCCAATCTCTGAATAATGATATGATTCATAGGCTATACTTGAACAATTTTCACCACAGAAAACAATTCCTAAACTAAGAATTAATGAAACATTGCTGCTCCCCATATTTTCTTCTTAGTTCCTTTACCACATTCCAAGACGACTTGCAAAAATATTTTCATTTAAAATTATGTCAAATCCCCAGGGATTTTGAAATGTTCTTGAGTTCTGACATTTTTCAAAATGCAGACTTGTCACAAAAAACCCACTGCATTGTGATGCTTGATCAAAACACTTGACAAAACACAACAAAGACAAAATGAGAAGTAAACAAACATACATGACCAGCCTTACAAGACGGAAAACATAATAATAGGGAGTAATACATGCAACACAAACAAAACATTAAAGATAAAAATTAAACATCATAGCTTAAGCAAAATAAACTTTAATAAAAAAAAATTTGGTGAATCACAACACACAAATACTGGTAGTAAGACACTAATTTAATGCTAGTATAAGAATAAAGAAGAGCATAGTTCTATTTTGGTATTTTCTTTTGTTTTTAAGAAAGGTGAGAAGAGATGTTTTGCAAGATGCAGTATATTTGCAGATGGTACCCTTGCACAAATAAATTCCTGTCTAATATGAATGATACTGAAAAATCCTTAAATAACTACCATTACTTACCTATGTCTGGTTAACAATAATTATCATATTTTAGCTTCTCTCTCCTTAGCAAAATATCATTTAAAATCTCATTCACTTCTCCCATAAGAATCACTCCCATTCAGTACAGTAACTACTATTAACCACTGACTCAAAAACCATATTTTGAAATGGGTTAATACTTTGAAAAAAAATCTGGCAAATTTATTACTACCAATTAATTATCTTCCACATTAATACAAAATTCTCAAGACTCACAGTGCTGGCAGTGTGAGAGAATAAATTAAATAATAAAAGTTTTGATAAATATATAAAGTTTAAAAGATAAATAAAATTTTTCCTAATTTTACAAATGAAGAGCCTTTTATGTAGAAATGAAGTATTCAAGGAGTTAGTTGGATATGATCATTGAAGCTTGTTGGGCTTAATGATAAAAGACTCTGGTTTGTATATCGAGGAAAAATAAAGTCATAAATATTTTATATTTCTTCCAATGAGAATCTTAAATAAAGCAGAATTACTCTCTAGATGGAAAGATTGTTCCTCAATTGACGGGCAAGTTTACTCTACCCCCAATGTTACTCTCCTGGCCATGATCATGAAAAGGGAAAGAATGACTCCTATAACATACCAAACAGCCTGGCATAGGGATGCAAAGGTTGCTTAACTACTAAGCCCGAGTATGTTTTACGTGTGGAAAACTCATCCCTTCTAAACTTTGGAGGATCCTCTCCTTTCCCAAATGGATGGGAAAATACAGTCTGGTATGCAATTACATCATCCACCAAGTCCAAGTTCACTACAAGGGAAGAGGAGGGCATAAGCTGAAGCTCTTAAGATATGATACCATATTGTACAACTCACTGACATTCCAACATTCCATTCCATAGAGAGAGAGAGAGAGAGAGAGAGAGAGAGAGAGAGAGAGAGAGAGAGAGAGAGAGAGAGAGAGAGAGAGAGAGAGAGAGAGAGAGAGAGAGAGAGAGAGAGAGAGAGAGAGAGAGAGAGAGAGAGAGAGAGAGAGAGAGAGAGAGAGAGAGAGAGAGAGAGAGAGAGAGAGAGAGAGTGTCACTCACCCATGTACCCCAACCCTTCTGTATCAATATAATTCCAGTTACTTATACAATCTGTTTTTCTGTTCATATGGGGTTTGGGTGGCTTTATAATCTACAGTATTAGGCATCCACCATAGCTTGTAAAGAGGTGTCCATTGGACATCCCTCTGGTTGAATGAGAAGGTGCTCTGTAAATGCCAGCCCTTTTCCTCTCTGAAAAGATAGGGACGGGGACTCATCTCAACAATGGTGGACATGGGAGGCTGCAATCTGCTGTACAGTGCCTCTGACCTGAGAGACTACATCTTGGAGACAATTGCATTAGATGACCCTCTTCCCATGTACTCTTCCAGAGGTAGCCAGACACCTGTGCAGTCCTGCAACAAAGGGCCTCCATAGACTGGTGGCACCTCAGCATGTGGGGCTCACAAAGAAGAGTGGGTCAACAGGGAAATATCTCAGGGTGCAGCTACCAAAAAACATAGTAGAATGGGAGCAGCCACCAGGGTTATCTGTGACCAGGGGTGATCAAAAAGTGGTACATCACTATTATGAATTGGTTGATCACTTGGGAAATAAAACTGAATGGTGATAAATGATGCATATCCAGATGGTCCCATGGGTGCTGAAGGTGTCCTCCTCCAGAGCAACCCATGGGTCTAGGATGGGAAAGCAAAACACCAGGAGCTGCTTCTTCAGCTGAATGATGGAAAGGTCAATCAACATTGTTCTACACAAGCTGGAAAATCTGCCAGTAGTGACCTGGTCTGCCAAGACATTCCTTCTGCTCAGGGTGTACCTGGCTGACAGCTTGACAACACGGTGAACCACCCATTCGTGTATTTACCCTGCAAACTGACAGAGGAAAGAGACCCTCACCCTCACTTGTTGAAATATACCAGAACAGTCATGCTGTCACTGATCAAAACTACAAAGTGGCCCATCACTTGATCCTGGAATGCTTGCAACGCTAATAATACAGTATTCACTTCTAAGATGTTTAAGTACCGATAAAGGTTGTCTCCAGCACAGACACCCAAAATGATTAGTTTCTTACTTTCTGGGTGAGAGGCACATGGTGAGTAGGAAGTTTGCTGGCAGCCACCTGTGCTGCTTCAGGCAAAACTCGACTGAGTGCTGGTGGAGATACCTGTGCAGAACAAGCTTCTTCAAAGATAACAGCCAACTGAGAATGACTTGCCAAAGCCAAGTTGGTTGTTTCTTCATATACTGGTACTGTACTTGATTCATTACAATTATACATGAAATTATGCATGAACCAAGGAGGTGCAAAGTTAACGGTAATGATGTCTTGTCAGGTAAACTTGCAGAAATTAGTTTAGTAGGGTCCAATTGGTTCTATGTGACACAAAAATCTGGAACTCTTACCAAGAGACTGAATAGTCCAGGTTATCAATGAACCGTTTCACCTAATAAAGCTTTCATTTATGTAGCTATAATCATCAGTCAAACTCCCATTAGCATTTGAACATGCACACTATGCCAGTGCCAAATAAAAGCAAGAAAAAATCTAAGAATAGTAAATAGAAAGAGGCAATAATTGGATATATTAATAAACAATGCTGAAATGGAATATGGATAGTACATGCACAGCCAACAGTGAGAAAAATTACATCAGAAACACTGGAGCAGCCCAAGAAGCAAAAAGTCACATTTTTGGAGGCCAGAGAATTCTGTTGCTAGCAGAAGCTGTATGTTGCCACATAATGTGATAAAAAAACACTAGCAATTCAATTTTCCCATCACTGTTATAAATATTTCTATGTTTTAGTCTTCATGTACCCTCTTTCCCCAAGATTTACTGGCTCTTCCTACAGGTGTTATGTCTGCTGCTTCTTTATCTATTCTCTTTGTAACTGTTTATCCCTTCTTCATTTCCAAACCAAATAAATAGAGATTTTGGTCTACTTTGCAGCTGCTAGACACCACATCTCTGCAAATTTTTCTAATACAATCTTTCCATTGCAATCTGCACTGAATCCTAAGGTTTCTAGTCATGCCTTTTCATAATTTCCATTTTCTTTGGCAGAGCCTATGTTTTTAATATAAAAAGTAATATGGGCTACATACCATATCACATCTTTGCCAGTGCCCAAGTTTTTACTACACAAAGCAATATGGGCGACATACCATAATTATCATCTCAGTGTAATATCATTCAACAAAATAAGAAATATAAACAAGACATCAACAATCACGTAAGAACAGTTGCTAACATGAAATGGATGCATTACAAATGCTGATCTATGGCTCAAGGTATACATACATAAAATTAAGGCCACCAGAATGATGGCTACCAGTGTTAGGCTGAACAGAACCCTTTCATCTTGGGGTTAGCCAACCTTTGCTAATAAATACCTCATGAATGTGGCTATATACAGATTTGCGAAATTGAAACTAATGAAGAACAGAAAAGTCAAGAGCAGTATCTGCAGTTTTAAACATAAAGATTAGCATTCCTGTTAGGTATGAGGCAAGTGTCCAGTTAAATATCATTGGCATAGTTTTATTGGAAAAATGTGTCTAAAAATACGAGTAGCGAGTCCATAGCAAAAACAAACCACCCTAAAAGGATAATAAAATGTACAAAAGCCAAACACAAGCTACAGAAAGTTGGGACCCGTCAACATAGGAAGACAGCATATCAGTGGGAGACGATAAAGGATAAAAAAAAGTAATGTTTATCTGTATTAGTTTCCTTGGTGGTGACAGCAACAACCCTCCATTATCACTACAAGGAACGACAGCATGACTGGAACATTTTCAAAACTAAATTCCCCAGCAAAAGATTATGATACTCTTGTTTCTTTGAATTTATATCTTCAATAAAAAGTCAATACAATACAATGAGAACATTATCATTGAACCAAATCACCATTAAACAAATTCAAAGTATTAAAAAAAAAATCTTTTCAAATTCTGCTATCACAACAAAATATCTTGTATAAACTCCTGACTATAATCAGTAAAAACTGTCAAAGCCATCCATAAAACAGCCACCTACCTACCAGAATCCCAGTGCCCATTAACACTCGATCGTAAGAATTATCACAGTGAACAAAATTTGTTTTGCAGGAAGTCAAATCATTCACAAAGACACAACCAAACAACTCAGGTACTTACCCCTGTGGTTGTGTTGGCATTGATGTCATCTGAGGCAGTGGACATATCTCCTCGACTCTCCTCATCACATCGACCATCTTCATCTGAAAATGTCACGAACATTAGCTCAAATTTCAACAATACAGTACAGTGCATTTCAGTTTCAACACATTTCACAAATTTCTTTTTCAATGCACCTTAAATGCTATCTGCAGTTTTTCCACCTCATTCAACTACCATACTGTATTGCAGTATTCCTAGTATTGTATTAGAAAGAAATATGTTGCGGAAACAAAAGACAAAGTGGCCGTAAACATATACTACAGTACTGTATTACGCAAAACACAGTTAGTATTTGAACATTCAGATAAGAGTTAATTACTTGGTTCCAAAACAGGTAGATTGGGTGAAGCAGTCAGAGCAGCAGCAACACTTTCAAGCGTTCCCGGTATGGCACCTAGTGGCATAATGGGTTGAGGATCATCCAGAAGATCACTGTTAATGGCACCATGGCCCTCTGTCCAAACCATTTCCCCTGGATAGTCCAAAGGTTCTGTTTTGATGGTCTGGGGAAAGTGATAAACAATACTGCAAAATTGCAAACTTCAAAAAGAAATTTTGACAAATATCTAAGTATATACAAGTCATCTCTTCAAAGTTCACATTACAATAATCAAACTGGAGAATAGTAATAAACCTATAAATCCATGTTTGGCAATAATCTGAAAAGTAGACTGGGTAATAGTACTGATCTATAAAGAGAAAAATTATTTAGAGGGATATTTGCTATGAACTAAAAAGAAACTAATCTTTTTATATTTTCTGTATGCCTCACTAAATTTATTTCCTACAATTACTATTACTGTACCTCCTACTTTATCAAATTTAAGCACACAAATTTAATACTCACTAAATCCTCTGACAAATTGGCCTTCAGTAAGTTATTCTCCTCCATACTGATACTGGAGTTTGTCTGTAAAGTGCAATTTTCTTTCGTAGAACAAGTATTCAAGACTTTGTTCGGAATGCCATGAACAACGATCTTTGAGCTGGAAGTCTTTGACGATACGTGCTTTGAGGCTGGAACATGTAGAGTACTTACTCCTCCAACCCCACTGCCCTTTGATGAGTGGTCATCATTGGAAGTCTTGCTCTTGCTTTTATGACTAGAGTGAGAATCACTAATTGTTTTAAATGAGCCTGAGAGAAGAGGCGAACACGTTTCCGCAGCTCGCGAATCCGACAGACGCTGTCTTTTGTTGCTCGAACGCCATTCTGACCTGTCTTCCTTGTCCTTCCTCTTTCTCTCTTCCTTGGATTTGTGTTCCTTGTCTTTCTCTTTGTCTTCTGCCAGCCCCTTGATCTGGAGGTTGTCGGCAGTCTTTAAAAAACTGGCCAATTCACTCTGGGAGACACTCACTTCTCCCTGATATATAAACTTCATCATCGCTCGCATGTCTTCAGCAGGGACGTCGCTGAGGATGAGGACTGGGTGCTTGCAGGGGTTATCACGTAGGATACGGTGCAACAAGGGGGAGCAAGCAGCAAGCACCATCTTGTGGCCGAGAACAGCCTCTCCCCCACAAACCAATGTAACATCCACAAAAGAATCATCTCTGAGTAGGTGATTGAAAACATCTACAAAATTTGTCTGGTGGTTGTTCCATTTCAGAAGAAACTCCTCCTCGTTCATCACGTACTTCCTGCGAAGAGAAACAGGATATTTTACTCTTCAAGTTCTTATAAGATACACTAACCCATAAACCATAAGGTGAAAAAAGCTTAAGTCTTATCAGATCACAGTCATATAACACTGAGGAACTCTTAACTAGAGGACAAGTGAGCTAAATAAAAATTATCTATCAGTTGCATTGCACTGTACAAGGTGCTACTTCCAGCATCCAGATGGAATACTGTATAGTCATTATCCATCACTTTAGCACTGATATCACTGAGTAAAAAAAAAATCACATATGATTTTGAAGTTATGCTGACAAAGCTCAACCCATCTAGAGGCTTCGTGATTTCAATCTATTGAGATGGATTAGAACTGAGATAAGAAGGGGAAAGGACGATAAAGTCATGCAAGCAGAAGATAACTATGGCAGTTACACAATGAAGACAAGCAAATTATGGAGAAAGTTCATAAATGAAAATCAGTAACAGATGAGTATCAGGTGAAGGCCCAAGAGACAAGACAGTAAGGAATAAACTCATTTCTTGTCTTTGCATGTCAAAGACAAATTTGGCATGAAACTGTTAGTGAAGATCCTGACAATGGTGGAGAATACAACTAAAAGAGTCACGATGATATCACTCTTATGTTGGTAGCTATACTTGGCTCAAGCTCCCCATTCAACAGTCTCAATACAGGCTTCCTATTTACATAAAATTTTTTTTTCATAATCAAAGTTGGTCACATCCTGCTATATCACTGACAAAAAATGGGGGGTGGCTTTTATGTGGTAACAAACTGGCACTTACAAAAAAGAAGGGTGGAAGGTAATACCACTATTGATCTGGTAAATTTCTTGACAATAAACAAATGTCATAAACATGTACTTATGATAACAAATGGTTTACAATAAAAAAAAAATCAACAGTATGAAAAAAGAAAGACTAGGTTGTTAGTGATAAACAAGTATTTTCCTCTAAAATAAAAAATAGACATCACTTTTGTCAGCCGGATAGACATTACTTCGGTATTATTGTTATTAATGTAATAATAAAAGTTTAACAAGAGCAATGAGTCCCACTCTTAACCTCTCGAGGGACCTAGCCTACTCAAAGGATTTGTTTTTAAATGAGAGGTGATAATTAGAGCAGGTAAAGTTAAAGACATTGGATAGTGAGGTGAGAGCAATCAAAAGGAATGAGCAAAAGTATGGGGCAGAAGTCAACAGTCTACTGAACAGTCACTCTCACTGGAGAGACCCCACTCACAACACCAAAGAATGAAGGAAACCCTCCTCCCTCGGTACAAGACACTTCCTAGGGTAGCAATGTTCATGCTGTACATCATACTACTAATGCGGCAGAAGCCTTGAGTAAGTAGACTGACCTTGCACAAACAGTTCCCATTGGCTTTAACAGAGACTCATCCTTAAAGGGTTCACAACCCTCTGTCGAGGATATAGATAATAAGAATCCCATGCCACTGGCACCCCCTAAGACAACAGTGTCCAGGCAGTATGACTTACCACAACCTTAATTGCTGCTAATAAGCCTTCTGTGTAGAAGTGGTTAGTTTGATGGAAGTTTATGCACAGAGGCCACATCCAAGATTCAGCATCTAAAGTAAGAATGTGGCAGGGAAACCTAACTTGATTTTCTCTGGAGCAACTCCAAGTTAGGGACACAACACTCTTAAATGCAGTGCTATAAAAAAATACCGAACTAGGAAAAGAACACAGTGAAAGGACAGGAAAAGAAAGAAAAACAAAATGGAAACACTCAAATTATTGTTGACAAACAGACACGATTTCGAGGACCACACCATCCTCCATGGGTTCAAGACTAAACGAGTGGGTGGGCGTAGGCGTACCCACCCACAAAACACATCCCAACCTCGACCCCAGAGACCCTTAGGGCCAAACAGTGAGAATATTTCTACTGTCCAGTTCCCGCCCATGCTAACCACACCCAAAGAGAAACCACCCACTACCTTCAGCTATGTCACCCCGTTTGATCAGTGAGTTTCATCAACTTTTAAACATTTTAAAATATACATTAAACAATCACGTTCTTTAAATTAGGTCTAGTTTAATTACCTCTGACAAAGATAAGTCCTTGTAAAGCTGAATTAAGGGATTGAACTGAAATTCTATCAATATGCCAAGATTATTATTATTCAGAAAATGGTCTACCGTATACATACGTACACTTGCGGAAAGATAAAGCACAGGAAAGACACAAAGTGGCGGAATTTTGCAGATGACATTTGAGTCACGCGGTGCCAGGGGCTATAATGATGACATACATATAGAGCATTAACGTACACTATAATATTTCACTCAAAGTAACAAACTACTTATTCGTATGCGAAAACAAACCTGGGTCTTAGCTTATGGATAATTCTTCTAGCGCCAGTTCATTATCAAAACACCAGTCTATCTCGAATATGGTTTCATTACCATTATCCAGAAGAAACTGGTAGCGGTAAGTCTAAATTACTTCAACATATTTATAAATGGTTCGTTACAATAAAAAAATAAAAACAACGCACTAAGGACAAAATAATTAAAAAAAATTGCTGGAAGTGCAACACGTTACAAGTGGAAAGACTAAAAAATTACGTCATATTCTCTTTTTCCATCGAAACCGATTATTTCAAGAGAGAGAGAGAATCTGTCAAAATTTTTGCTTCGATGTCCAAGCTTATACAAGGAGGTGACGTTCTTCCCGTTCAGACTCGTTCACATTCGTTTTCACGTTTCCCGAGGTGTAAAAACATCGGTGATGTTTTGAACTTGTCTTTGACATAATTACCGTTTCCTCGAACACAGACGTTAATTTGTTTTTAACAGCTAACTTGCTTTAAAAAGGATGAAATATATAGAGGGATAAGACAAAAGGATTAGCCCAATTCAAAACCGCCGTTTCTTTTGTCTGCTCCGCCTTTTAGCCGCCCACATAACTCCCTCTTACGACGGTGACCATCAACCACGCCTCCACACGCCCAGATGGGCGAGAAAGGCATGCGCTGAATCATCATTCTCCCCCTCTCTCTACGCCACCCACACAACACCCAATCTCGCTGGCGGTGCTCAGCCCACACACACGCATCCCTCTTTTCTATTGTTACCATTTACCTGAATGCAGCACTGTGCTTCACCGCGCGTGTGCACGTGGCGTGGGCCTCGATACATAGCATGAGGCGTCCTTTCTTTTTAGAAGATGAATTGAATCTTGACATGTGCCCTTGTCCATACTAAACGGGTGTTTTTCTTAATTCAATACTAATGCAGAGAGAACTGGGGAGACTTCATGCCATGAAAACAATTAAACCAGTCTCGAACGTCGTATCAGACGCTCGGCGATACTGCCGACATCTCGAGGGTAATCAGTGACACCAGGATTAAGATCCACTTCCCACTGTCTTATCTTTAGTACTATCAAGAACAGACGCTACTGTGAATTTGTCCGAGTTAAGAAGGCAAACGTAAAAAAACGAGGAACGAACACATTAATCGCGAAGGGTGTTAAAGAGTTGCATTGTCTTTTTTTCTTTAACCGGGCAGCTTCAGAGACAAAACAAGACGCAGGTTACTGCCACATTACCCTTAAGTTCACCAGCAGCGCGTCCAACTCCCCTACGCACACTGCGTCATTTACTCTTCCGCGTCCCGGACATTAGTTAGGGTCTCTCTAGGGATACAATGATATTACTTCAATGATATACTGAGGAAACATTCTAGAATCCCGCGTTGTAAAAGAAAGCTTTTGTAAGACTGTGAATATTAGCAACAGACTATATGAGCTCGATCGGTTATTTCAAAAATATGTAAAATGGATAGATTTTAAATACAACTATTATATCTACTCGGTCTACAGCAAAGACCAATACCTTCCAACGTCACTTGGCATTATGTAATGATAACTACAGTTATCCACGAATGAATCAAATGCAGATATGCAAATAGTACAGAGCATTACTGTCTGCCCTCCTCATGGATCAGATGATGAAAAAAGTGGTTAGAGATTATAGGAGTTTAGAGAGAGAGAGAAACTATGTCCATTAAAATGTAAACCTTCATATCACAAAAGAAAGCAGGGAGGCTACGACAAAGTAATCCGCACTATCATATTTTCCCTCCCCCCGTCCCTCCCTCTCTCTCTGAAGTGTTCCCCCAACGGTGGTGTCCCGCAAGGTTAGGTTTGGTGGCCCTCGTGAATGCAAAGTATTCAGGCCAGATGAGAATCGCTGCGACCTCTTGGCGACTGTTATCTGCTCTCTCTGAAACAGCTCTTTTTATTCTTAGTATATAAAAAGGGTGAAATGTATTTAGTGCGTTTATTGACTATAATTTCAGAGGTCTTCCTGTCTGGTCGAGTTTCTTTGGTCACTTAATTTGTTATCGACATCTTAAGATTCAGCTGTTCAATATTTATAATTTATATTATATTTTAGCACTTTAGGATTTGACTGCTCGTTGTGAACCCGCCCTCAACACGTCTTTTCTTCTCCCAACCGTTCACCAACTGCGTATACCTCACCCAACGAACTCAACCTCCTCCTTTCATAACCCCGTCAGACCACCCATCCTCCCACGGTCGAAATACCACCCACTCACCCTCGGTCGGGCCGCCTCGTACCTCGCCCAAACTCTCCTCCTAACTTTTAACCCACACAAGCCTTCACCCTCACCCCTCCAACACCCAAGCCCTTTCACCGGATCCTACCTTTAGGACGCCCACCTCACCCGCTCCCAGCCCTCCTCCTCCTTACGTCCCTGGGCAAGCCCGCCCGCCCGCCCGTCCATCCATCCGCCCGCATTCCCACCTGTCCTCCCTCGTTGCACAAGGTCCCCTCAACCCAACGCCCGTTGTAAAAGGGTGGTGGAAGGAGAGAGGGGGGAGATGGGTGATGTGGGGGAGAGGAGGGGAGGGGACCCGCATCACTCTTTATAACTCCCAAGCATTCTCTCTGCCCCCCCCCCAAACCCGCCCCCAACCCCGAAGCGAAGCGCCCACTTTCCGCAGCACCTCTACGTTGTCTCAGGTCCACCCACCTACCCACCCGTTCTCTTCTATCTAGCCCTTGCCAGTCACACCACATCCTCATCTTCCACTGAAGCTACCTAAGGTCGCCTCTCTCTCTCTCTCTCTCTCTCTCTCTCTCTCTCTGTCACATCTACGGTACGAGAGAACGCTAGAAATATCTACTTCATTTACCACCGTCAACACAAAAACGTTTACCACAACCACATTCAAGCGCACATGCACACTCGTGTTGAAAAGAAATCTTACATTAGCCTGAAAAACAATAGGGCAATGAGTCAGAGGTGTGTCTCTCTCTCACACACACACACACACACACACACACACACACACACACACACACACACACACACACACATATATATATATATATATATATATATATATATATATATATATATATATATATGTATATATATGTATGTATCACTTTTCACCCGATATACTGTATATATATTGAAGTATTATGCTGGCCGCACACCTCTTCCTGGTTTTCCAAAATTTGAATACGCCCACTCTTAAAGACTTTTTTTAAAAATATGAATGAATGGATTCTGAAATATAGGCTATAAGCCAAGTACAGGGTCGCTTTCTGTCACTCATCGTTTAAGACTCTGAAAAGAGGGAGTTGGAGTGGTGAGACAACAAGATACGGATATCCAAAAAGTACACAAACGAGATGAAACACAAGGATCGACAGGTAAAAAAAAACGTTGAGAAAACTCCACAGTTGCATCGAGATATAACAGATAGGCTGGCAGACAAAGGATGTGGGAACAGAGCAAGAGGCTGAAATGTGGGATCATCTAGGGCTGTAGGGTAGCTGTAAATACCCACAGTATTGCCAAAAGAATGAAATCCAACTCACATGGTGGGATTCGAACCTATCACGAAGTCAAGATTTTTGTTGTTGGGTTTCAACCCTCAAAACTTGATTAAACTAATGTCATTGTGTGGCTTATAGAAATACATTGCATATATGCTCTCAAGATGCGTGTCATCACAGTGACACAAAAACAGCCAAGGGGGTTACCAAAAGGATACGGCTAATCAGATAAGAAACTGCCTTCACTAAACACGAGATTAGAAGAAAAAGAGATTGCAAGTTTTGGTACAAACGCTCTTTCAAATAAAGTCACGTGTGTGTATACGTATTGACCATACAAGTGAACTCATATACAAACGCATGTACACACACACACACACACACACACACAGAGTGCGAGAACATTCGCTTGTGGTGTATGAGTGAACACCTGCCAAGTGTGTTTTCCACACTGGAAAATGGAGCAGCTGTTTTTCTTGGGTAATTTTGGTAACAGTAACTGCCGGACTCAAGTGGTAGTTTTACTCCCACTATGCGGAGGATTGCAAGATATGAAAATTAAAAAAAAAATGATAGCGGCAAACACGATGACGAAAAAGAAAGCTTAATAAAAAACAAACGGCCTGTAGGTTTTATAGGTTAGGAAATCTATGATTTATACTATTTAACATTTTAAGCTTTTTTTCTTTGTCTACGTGTACATATAATTAAATATATATATATATATATATATATATATATATATATATATATATATATATATATATATATATATATATATAATCGTCACTAGTTACAATACAATGTTCTTACTACGTATGAACATCGTGCTGAACAAGTGTTCGCTACGCCTGTTGTGGCTTCCTACGGAAGATCTTATCGTAAATGTAGGAAAGAAAGGACGAAGAAAACATGTGTATGTTGAATATGAATGAATGTAAAAATGGTTACAGCTACTGATATGGAATTGTTTGTGTCGTGCATGTAACATAATTGAACGGATGAGAAACGTGGAGGGAAGTAGAAGTGGTCAAGTACTAAGCATAGGTCTAAAGATGGATTGGATCAGAGTATTCCGAGGTGGTTTGGTCGCAGGAAAGGTAATGGACGATAGAGACGGGTGTTAAGCGTATAATATAAAAGTGTCAAGCGGGGAAGGAGAGGTACGGGAAAGGAAAGGTCTGTAAACATGAACCGTAAGAATGCTCACAAGATAGAGGCAGAAGAAGCAGTTTTCCTGTTATTGGGGGGGGGGGGGGAGAGTAACCTCCGACGAGCCGCCAATGAGCCATCTTTATAACTGTATTTAATTAGCTGTTGTTAAATCAGTTTTCAGCGCATTCACGATTTAACATTTAAATATGGATGTGGTAATGAGTGTTGTTTAGTTTTTTCTATGAAAACACCATCAAGGGACTTTTGGATGAGCTTTTAGTTTCTTTAATTGATTAAAAGTGAGGAAGCTTCAATCGTGTGCCCTCCTCTTATTAAACATATGATAAATTTCGAGGAGACCGGCATCGAATTTTGAGCGATCTTTCGCTTCCGTCCGCTGACCCTCCTGTTCCTTTAAATGGCAGTGTTGTCCATTTAAATTGGCGAATTCATTCTTTGTCGAATTATCGTACTGAAGACGAAGTCTTATCAGTGATGAGACTTTTCATCTTTCAGAAACGAATTGATATGATTTGACAGGAAATAATTATGCCCAAGAAAAGTCCTGTGACTCACAGCTTATGCCTCTGTGCTATTTTTTTATTCGTGAAAATTAGGCTCACAAGATGGAGGCACATTACGCACTTAAGACAGTGAAGAATGGAGTGGTTGGTCAGCAAGATGGATAAAAAAAAAAAAAACAGGAATGGAGGCAAAAGGACCAAAACCTGGTTGCAGCCAGGGGCCGAAGGGAGGCTGCAAACCTTAGTAAATGCATACAGTTCACCACGTGATGGCACTACCGCCCCACGGAATGCTTCTGCTGAAAATTAATACAATCTGACTATAAAGAAATCCTTTCTGCTGTATTCCACGAACATAAATGGAGGGGTACTCTCAAAACTGCACTTCTTGGTGTAGACTAAAGATCCTCTTCGGCTTAAACAAGATATAGCTCAGTCACACCTTAACAGTCTCGCGTCAAGTCATAAGGCAAAGGACCCGTGTTGGTATATGGCCATTACAAGAAGAAACATCAATTGCACGATCATGTTACTACGGAGCTTCCAAAGCGCATGTGAGTGACCGGTATGACTCGCCAGAGAGAGAGAGAGAGAGAGAGAGAGAGAGAGAGAGAGAGAGAGAGAGAGAGAGAGATAAAACAATTTTCGCTATTTGTCTTTGTCGCTGATAGCAGTGATATTACATATTCAACTCTCATTAAGACGAAACACACAAGGGATATAAACAAATCAACACACCTTATAAAAGAGATTGATTAAGCTGAAGCTCAAGAGAACAACCGTATATAGAATACAATAGTATAGAATACAATAGTCTGTTGTCGTGTGTATACGACAAATGAATCTGTGGGTCTCACAGAACGCCTTCGGTGGAGAACCAAATAAGAAGCCTTCTCTAAACAGGTTATATCACAATATGGTATATTTGGAAAGGATATAGTACAGTTAAACATTTGCATATGAGAGAGAGAGAGAGAGAGAGAGAGAGAGAGAGAGAGAGAGAGAGAGAGAGGTTGTCACATTACTTTTCAAGATTCAAATATGGTGCTCGATAAAGAGCAACATAGGTCTATTTGAACCAAACCAAATCATGAAGTTCCCAACAGGGGCCATAATAAATTTATTAAGGCTAAACTCAACATTATAGCATATTTTTCCCAAGGAAAAGAGAGGGCCTAATTAATTATTTACAAAATAAAACACACCCCAGCCATTCTGACCTTTAAGCAGTTGTAACTGCTATCGCACCAATAGGTCACCGTGGCTTCCACTGCTACCTAAACAGCCACTCCGTACTTGTCTGACCACTAACATAGGACTAAGAGTTTCACCCCCTCAAATGGAACGTCAATGGGAAAGTCATTCCCTAAAATGGAACTAAAATGAATAAATGTCTCCTGATCACGCCGTTGTGAGGGTCAATAAACAGCAGAATGCCGAGAAATATAAAGAAACACGGCATAACTTCAAACTAACGTCAAAATAATCATGTACCACTATGATGGCAAAAACATCCATTACAAATTATCAGCATTTTCAGACCAACAGTTTTTTCTTTTATACCTCCTAAAAAAACACTTAAGCTACCCAAATTCCATAACATATACAACAAACATTTGTGTATCTTACATTGGGAACACTCAACAAGAGAAGAACGTGATACTCGTATGGTCCCAGAGAGACGAGGATTTCAATACTGTACAGCCACAGGAAGAACCTCTGGTGATATTTACCTCGTGTGGTTCTTGTGGTGTGTGGTGGTGGTTGTGGTGTGGGGAGTGAGAGAAAGATGTCCCCCTGTTGGGTAAAAGATTCTCTCTCTCTCTCCTAGTTTAATGATTGTGTCCTTTTCCACATATCTTGATTGCAAACTAAATGCTGCATTTATTTTCCCCTCATACTTCAGTATGTCTCTGCATTATTTAGAGCTTAATACGCAAGTCTTCAAGGGTGAAGTATGAAACTCAAAACTCACTCAACAGCAAAAAGAAAGAATTCAAAATAACTCCAGTAATCTACTTCCACTTATGAATACTGTATTCTATTTGTACTGAATATAAAACTGGCAATAAATTATGTAAGATAAACAATAAAAGTGACTTACATTACATAAACCATACAACTGATTTGTAAACTAAGCTACAATGGTTGCAGAACAATTCAAAAGCCCTAAAACTAGTGACATTTCCAAAAATTCCTGTCAACATATCATAATATCTATACATTCTCAATCAGCCACCACTTGCAATGGCTGCAATCAAACTCATCCTCCATCACCACTTTGATGCAAAAAGAGCCCCTTTGAAATTCTACCAATCAAGACGTTTCCATCGCTCTCATCAATCTCCATTCATCTCCTGGGGCTCCCCCTCCCCTCCCCCCATTTCATAGTACTCAACCAAGTTGGTCTGGGGTCTTCCAACTCCTGTGATTCCCACAGGAGCCCAGCTGGCACTACCTTGGAATATCCTCCAGCAAGTTCAAGCCATCTTCACCTCTCTTTCATCATGATTTGATCTACATATGGAACTTCAAATTGTTCATATTGTTTAGACTACTGCATAGTCTCACATATGCCCTAATGGTAACATTTAGTGGGGAAGAGAATGGTATAAAAATAGTCGCTTCAAGTTATGATGGATCTGAGGCTGCTTTTCCGAAATGAGATGCAATTTTGAGGTTTCTCCAGTAACTTTTCATTGCAGTTCTTTCAAATGTCAGTTAAAGAGATAAAGCGCATTTCATAATAAAACTACTATGGTAATTCTATTTATGCCCACGAGAATCTTCTAGATAAGTGAAAGTAGGAGTGATGATGATCTTATTGCCTATAATATTTCATACAGTGTAAGTTACCTAACTTTCCATCACAGAGTAGGTTTACTTGTTTAAAGGAGTGTGTGTCTTTTGTTGTATTAAATAAAACAGATATAGAATTTAGGCCAAAGGCCAAGCCCTGGGACCTATGAGGTCATTCAACACTTTAAAGGAAATTGAGAGTAAAAAGGTTTTAAAGGTGTAATGGGGAAAATCTTGCAGCTACACTAATAACAATTGTCAGGAGAGGGTGAAAAGTAAGATGGAAGAAAGAGAATATGAATGGAGGTACAGTAAAATGAATGAAAGGGGTTACAGCTAGTAGCCGAAATGACACTGCAAAGGACCTTAAGTAATGCCTACAGTGCACCGCATGATGTGTGCTACCCCCCTACAGGGCTTTTGTTGTATTAAATAAAGCTTTCAAGAGTTAATCTTCATTAGATAACAGTATATAAATTGAGAGAACATAACAGCAGATACACTGAGAAAACAGAGAGCTCATATCAAAGATTTACACTCTTCCAATGGACAGGGTCTTTCCTGACACCAAAACTAATCTTCACTGAAGATAACTGTTTTCTTTAATACTGACAAGGGACACTTGGCTAATAAAATCCTCCAAAACTTTCACAGGTTCCCTAATCTTACCTATGCAGAGGGAACCATGGAACTGACAAAAGTAATTTGTGTAAGAATAGCACAACCTTCATTATAAATGCAAAATTTTAGTGAAGCAATCATAACAAATAATCTTCAAATGCTAACTCAAACCATTATACAATTTACAGTGATTGTCTTTCAGACTGATTGTTACTGTTATTGACTGAATATATAATAAGGATGCTACATCACACCTAAAGAAATTCTGCTACATAATTAAAATAAAGGGCTTTAAACTGATTATAAGCCATACCTCTATTCTCCTGGTGTCTTTTGATCCACAGGGTGTAATTAGAGGTCTGAAATAAATCATCATTTGTGACCTCAGTGGTTCCATTTAGATCATGTTGACCATCAAATGTCACTTATTTGACTTCAAGCTGAGTGTGCCGATGCAATAACATTGGCCAACTTATTCATGGGGAAAATTTGAGGTAGCTCAAACAGGCTATATTTTACATCCGTAAGTTGGCAATGTGAGTGCCCAATTACTGGTACTTGCCTTTTTTCCCAATAAAGTGGAATCCATATTAGAAATGTAATGATATAACAGAAAGATCATAGCACCTGACAACCTTCAACTCCATATCTGACAGAGATACCTCACCTATCTTTCCAAGTTCAAATCATCACACTGAATCCTAAGCTTGCTTCGGGTAATTTCCAATTCACATTTTTTGAGGGAGATATTACCAACAAGGTTCACCATTGAAGCTTGAAAGTAGCAAGAGAGCATGAGAGGGGAGTGAGGCTCTCAGTGAACAAAAGAGCAAGCATGTAAATATTTCTTTTGACAGGGAACAAATATCAGCCCAACAGACAAAGCAGAGGTGAAGGCAGAGCTGCCCCTAAGCCATTATATATCTCAAGTAGTTAACGTGGGTCTTGCACCTTCCATAACACTTTACTGTGATTCATTCGTGGGCCGTGTCAACCCACCCAAAAAGGATCATGAATCGGTATGGTAAAAAGAAGAGGCAAGAACCTTTCAGTTCACAAAGCCACTTCTAAGGGAAAAATGGAAAACTAGACATAGGGAGCCATTGACGGTGGAAAGAGTATGTGAAAGAATCTCTTCCTATTTCATTCTTTGCAGTCTTCCTCCCCTTCCCCTCTTTCCTTTTACCTCTTGGTTGTGATTTGGAAACTAGGGGAAAAAGAGAACCCTGACTGCCAAAGACAGGAAAATGAGTATCAAACAGGCAAAGCTGAGGTGAAGCTGGAGATATACCTTTGCACTTGCTTCTCATACACCTTGAGTTACTGTATTAGGAAATGAGGCTGAGTCCCAAGTTAATGGAAGTCCCAAAGAGAGTGCAGGCTGTGCACCCATGGGTAGTTTTGACCCATCCCAGACCAAATGTGGTACGGTATGGGAAGTAAAGGGGGCAAGTGGCTTTTGTAGTTTAAGAATCCACTTGGAAAGGATGAACATAAAACTAGACAAAGGAGGCATAGGCAGTGAAAGTGTCTTAAGAACACAAATCTCAGTAGATATCATCAGCAACAAAGCCATGGTATAACCTCTATGGCTACTCAAGGGGAAAGACAAGGAAATTCCCTGGTCCATAGACCAGGCAATCAACCTTTCCAGAATGCAACGGTTCAAGAACATGCAGAATGAGTGTAGCACTGGCTCTTCTCCACATAATGCAGCTTAAGTGCCGACAAGAAAAGAGTTCAAGGAAGTTCTCATGTCCAAGAGGGAACAGGTAGACACTCAGTCACATGCTCATTCAGAGAAACCAGTGTCAATTTAACCTACAGCAAAAGTCCCACCTGTGGGTCAGCGGAAGTCAGTGCCAACCCTTACAGAGAAGGCACTCACTTGAAGTTCAATGAGACTTCTTGTGATAGGGCTTCTGAAACCACTTCTCCATCAAGGCTAAGGAGAAAAATATGATAATGAAGATCACAACGAGCTTGAGGAGGAGGAAGATGAAAAGGAAAAGGAAGTGGGTGCCTGCTTTCCTTCACCTAACAAGTCTTACTCTCTTACACAAAAACAAAGGTATGGTCAAGGCAGGTAGCGTAGCAACAGTGATAGAGTACTGCCTGTGTTCAGTATTGCATCTCTCACTGCTAACATGACTGCCACAAGAGGCTGATCAGTGTTGGGCTCCTTGGAAGGAACTGCACCAAGTACAGAGAACCCCCTTAGCCAAGGCTAACTGGTCCATACATTTCAATTTATGTCCTAGGTGTACAGACTGGAACTTTTTATGAAGGAATACTCCTCAGCACAAGCTAGAGATTGTCGCTGAAACTTGGTTAACATAGTGGTTAATTGGAGGTAGGCAAGTGAATAGGGACTAACCCTCATTCATCTGCCAAAGCCAGTACTTTTTCCTTTCAACAGCAGCACTGTTATGGTTGCTTCCCCTGAGATTATTCTGTTCACAAATGAGCTCACAGACCTCTTGAAAATGCTGTTCCAACTGATGCTAAAGAAGTTGGACAGAGGACCCTCAGGTCTTAACAGATCTTCCCCCCTACCTAGGCATGAGTTGGGGTCTATCACAAAATGAGAGGCCGACACACCAGCCTGCCATGGTGAGTGCACTCGTGATCAGGAGCACATTATGAACAGCTGTTAAACTTCATGTAGGAATCTTTTAACTGGATGAAATGAACTAGTAGAGGTCATGGGTGAACGCTCATGCATGCTATTGTGCAAAAGTACATCTAGAGTCCTGGGTAAACCAGGAACACCCTTAGGGACTACGTGGTCAAGCACACACAGGTCACCATGTTACCCAGTCCCATTTGAACCCTCAATCTGCAAGTGCAACAAGTACAAACAAGAGGAAAAGTCTGAGGCAGCATTCAGGTCTTGAAAGGCAGGGAAACATTAGGTAACAAGCACGCTCAGAAAATCTTGTGCCAACTGTACCTAAGGCTGATGTCCCACCTACAGTGAGAGAACCCCCAGTGAGTGAAGGCATTCACTCAAAGTTTGACAGGTGGGAAATGGGGCACAAGAGGAGGAAGAGCTCAGTGACGACAAGGAGAAAGATGAGCCCTTGCAGTTCTTTGCTAGATTCTATCCAAGAGTTACATTCCTAAACTACAGCAGAATAGGTCGAAGTAAGTAAAAGATTCACTGGAGTACAGCATGTATTCGATACCATGGAAGAATATCTCACAAGCAGGACAGCTATTACAGGAGGCTCAACATGGTTGAGTTCCTTTGCAGGAACAGGGGACCCATCGGGAAAAGCTAAGTGGTCCAAAAAATTAGCAAAAGATGGGTCGCCTGGAACACTGAAGATTGGTCACATCTTATGCAGGTAAAGTATTCCAGTGATACACAGACATACCAAGAGTAGAAGACTAGGTAGGGGTAGCCGGTGACAAATCATGCAGTTGCACTGCATTCTTCCCTGGGGAAAGCTTGGTATGCATACTTGGCCTGTTACTGTTGGAGATTGCATGCTGGTCACCTTCCTTTACAAACATAAGGCAAACCACAAGGATGGAGCCAAAAAGATTCAACAGTGTCAAGGGTGAGTTATTTCTCATTGAAGACACCTGTGAACATCTTTTGACCTTCCTCCATTTCTTTCCATACCTCTTCCACTATAAAGGAGACCAGCCAGCACACTCATCAAACAGGGAAACTCAAGACTGCGGGACCTATCCCTGCAGAACAAGCAAAAGTGACAGGGACCAAGAGACACACATGTTATAAAGCAGCCACACACCTGCTCACATCCCACATACCTTCACTGTAAATATTTCTTCACCTACATTGTGAATGAATGACTCATTAAATTTTTACCAAGCTATAAAACCAAGCACTGGAGCACTTTTGGCCATTCAAAATGTAAAACAATTACAAGGAGAGTTCGAGTGGTTAGACAACAAGATGAAGATATCCAAGTAATAAATACATAAAATAATGGTCAATGTCCAGAACAACTCCTTGGTGAGATATAAGAAAATAGTCACACTATAATTTTCACAATATAAAATAATAAAACTTTGTCTCTGAATACTTTTGAGGAGATTCACCATAAGATATTAATGATTATCTAATCGGCATCCTCGAAAATTTTCTAAGTCGTTTGTTTACATCCAGTAGCACTTCGTGTAGTTGTCTTACTGGAGATAGTTCGAAAATGAGGTTTTTTACTGTAATGTTTCTCAGAAAAACTAGTTCCCCATCGAATGATTTTCGATTTTTGACTTATAAGGTTAGACAATACCTGTCCCCCAACCCCCTCCATAGCTAATATGGCAAAATTGTGGGTGTTTCCTCATCATAAGAAGTGGTCTAAAATGCTTTAAATATGAAAAATATTACATTTTACTTCTAATTTTGGTACTTTATGCATGCGGAGTTCTTCTGGACATTCACCAAAATAATCTACAGTACAAGGATCTAAAGTTGAAACTGGAAGAAAACCCTCACAGATGCACAAGATGCAATAGCCTAGTTAGGAAAGCTGGACAGCAAGATGAAAAAAGTCAGCAGGAATGGCAGTACAGTAAATTAAGAGGCACACCACATTAAACATGACACAATACAAACAAAACAACAGTTTCAGCGTCCTAGTCAGGTAGACAGACATGTTTACAAACAATAACACAAAAGAAAGCGCTCACTTAGCCTATGGCAGGTGAGTGGGGACCTCCTCACTCACTGTCTACTTCCAATTTTCCTTGTTGCCAAGCTTCAAGGGATGTTTCCATACGAACAAACATGATTTAACCAAAGTTTTGCTCTCCTATTTACCATTCATGTTTCCAACTGTTTGCTTAATAGCACAATGGAAATCTAATTTGATCAGAGAACTTACATGATGAAAGACTCAACATAATCCTCAGTTACAAACATTTAAGGTAATCTCTTGGGAGTGTCTCCAATCATTTCAGTTGTCTTGGGTACCCAAGGGGAAACAAGTTTTTTGGTACTTGTGGCAATTAATCTGGCCGATGCAATTATTAATTCTGCCTTCATATCTACCTAAATATTTCAATTTTGTCAAATCAAGGTGAAATCTGATGTCAAAATTTACCCTCCTAAAGCAACGTCTCAGTTTAATGTAAACAAAAAAATGCTATACAAGAAAGCATACATATGCTGTCTTTAACAGTACAATATTTTTACTTTACACAGGAAAATCTAGGCTGTGGTACTCAAGTGCTTGCATGAGTCACAACCAAATATGCTTCCTTGAAAGGGTCCTTTAACATGTTTTTTTTTTTATTTTAATGAATGTAAAACTTTTCGTAGACGTCAGTAAGAAGAATAATGCTTTTTCATTTGCTTTATTTACACAACTCACAACACACTAAAAATAACCTTCTATACAAATGTAAATATATTTTTAAAACATTTTCACTTTTTTATTCTGATATATATTTCAGATGAATTAAGCCCATTTATTATATAAAACCTACGTCACTAGATTACGAAGAGAATTTATGCCCCTGCTGACCAAATGATAAATTAATCAAGCTAAATTATCTTGCATAGCCTATACTATGTACATTGTGTCCTAATACTCGTACAAACATTTGTTAGATCTTTATTTGATGTAATACTTAGATGAGCCTAGGTTATGCTGAAACTTAAATGTCTAGTCTTTTACAAACATACATATTTTGACACCAAGTAGTCTATGTCGGCTAAGTGACCATCTATAAGCTTGCCCAATTACGGTAACCACACAGGCCCTGTACAAGGTGGCAACCAGAGGTCTGATCTGTGTCAGTGCTAAATTATAATTTCCTATACGCAAGCAGAATTAGTAACACACCAAAATAACATTGCCAAGAGGAAGCAAACTTACAAATCCTTGTACAGTGAGGTTTTTTTTTTTCTAACCTCACACCAGCAGGAGGTGTGTAGTGGTGCTTAGGGCCCTGTGCAGGCCCATCACAGGACACAAGAAACATGGTTCTGCCAATCTACTCACCTGGACGTCTTGGGGGCGGAATGAAGGAAAAGACTGGGTGCGTCCAAGGGTGGGTGGGAGAGCATGAGTTTCGCCAAGGTGGGAGTGAATCGTGGGCGGTGTGCAGCCAGCCCCTAACCTAGCCTAGCTGGATGCAGTAATGGAGCGAATCTGCCCCAAATGTCAAGAGGTCGAGAGGGGCGACGAATGTGAGAACGCCGTCCAAGCAAGGACCATGGGCGTGTGGGAATGTGTCGGGTAGGGTGGGTGAAGGGCAGCGACGGGCGGAGGCGGCCAGGGGCGGTCCGTGCGCGGAATGCGGGCGCCACGCAAGCCACCCACCCACCTCCGCCCATCACTTTCTCCACATGTAGGCCACGTAGGACCTTAATTGGGGGCGGTGGGGGCCTCTCGTGAAACCTGAGAACACTGACGGAGGCGGGATACTCACTCGATCCAAAATCAAAGGCAGAGATCCTGAAATATTTGGAGAAACATTTGGAGAAGAGATTTTCTTCCCTGCCCTCACTTCAGACTGAATAAACGCCCGACTCCCCTCCGCATGAGTGTCCATCCCCTCCGCCAAGGGGATCGCAAGGGGCTCGAACCTCCCTGGCGGGCGATCGGAGCCTCCTCGCCCGCGTTATCTCTTCTTGCCATAAGCGTCGTGATTATTTTCCGCCTCCCTATAACCACAAAAACCACAACAAAAGCTGTGGTTGAAAGGAAACATCAGTAAAAATGTGAAAAATACCGACATCTCCAGCAAAATTATCTCGTCAATGAATGGTAAGTGGCGACAGAAAGGGAGCGGAGAGGCGAAGGGGGGCGACGGGCCCTCCGGATCCGCCCTACCTCGAGGATAATCGGGTTATCCGGTCTAATGTTGCCTTTGGGTTCGAAGTGCCACCATATCCATAATCAAAACAAACCCGTTTAAACCGTTAGTCTCGCTTTTCCCGCTGATGTCTCGTCTCTGGTCGTGACAGAAGTGCCCATTGGAATGAGTGGCGGCAGTAGGGCACCGCTATGATTACTTAGACTCTCTTATTTCTCGCTAAATGCCCGAAGGATGCCCTACGGTTGGGAAGGCTAGCCTTCGTCTGCTAGCCTAATGCCAAAAGTAGTTAGAGATGCCACGTTGATTTGTTTTAACATATTGGTTGGGTATATTCATCAAATAGGAGTGTTTATTATCCCAATTTATGCAGATTTCATCTAGGCAGCATCACATCCAGCCGAGCTTGCTGTCTAGGCTAGACTTTGCTTAGCATTTAGGTCCGTTCTCACAAAGATCAGTTTTGAATGTTTCGGTATAAATTGGCTAAGGCTACTTTGTTTCAGTTGCTGTCTTTTGGTGGGGTTGAGCAAAGCGTAGTTGGTGCTACATCGAAATGTCCTCAAATTAAAACATCCGCAAGTGTCTACCAGTGTTGCTTTCGGATATGCTACCAACCCTATCACGGAACGTTGAATTTATGTCTCTTAGAGCAGTATTTCCTCTCACCATTCATATAATTTTATGGAATTTATTATCTGACATCAGTACAAGACTCGTAGCCCAGCCTAGTGCCCTAGATATCTATAAGTGGTTATGCATACCTAACCTAGTCATATATAAAAAAATAGAATCAAATTTTGAATGTAAGGCTAGTTATATTTCTTTTCGGTATTATTTTACCTTAAACCATTATTGCTTGTTAGACTTGAAAATATCATTTTGCCATTTTTTAATGTTTGCTTGGAATGTTTTTGCCATTCATTTTGGTAGCTAATGGATACTTTTAGAGTTGGTGAGCCCCACCTTATATAAAATTTGGGGGAACGCAGTGGATAAACAGGATTTTTCCAACGGGGAAAGCAAAACAAGTGAAATACAAGGGCATTAACCCCATTGATAGTTCTCATTCAGATTAAATTAAGTTTATAGAATGTTCTCAATCTGGTATCATGCAATAGGTTACCTGGTAACGTTAGGTTAGGTTAGGTGTTTTTTTTTAGGTCATTTGCTTACAAAACAAATGTAACATGTTCAGGGCATACATTAAAACATATCAAAACGATATTTTCAAGTCCTAAGTGCAGTAATGGTATGAAAATTCAATCAATCAGCTGTACTTGACAGCAAGGTTATACTTTGCACTAACCAGATTAATCACTAAAAAGAATGTAGACCTCTATCTTGTATATGGGTGTACACTTATGAATAAACTGACACAATTGTGACAAAGGTTTTTCTCACTCATTTGCCATTTAGTGTGAAAACTATTTTTCATTACTTAAAATGTGACTTTTCTGCCACAATTTAAGAAAACCTGGTGATTTTCATGCAGTTCTGGTTGTGCAGTCTTCCACCTTATTTCTTATTATTAACACTACACGGTATTATATCTCACTTAGATTTTATATGATCAGTTTGTGAATATTTGAATAGAAGTGACCACAACTCCTTAATGGAAAGCCAAGGAGGTAGATGAAGCAGATTCAGTTATGGTGTTACCATGGAGAATTTGAGTCTTTTGGTTCACATGTTGAAACTTAAGATTTTTTTTATCAAAGCAACCTTGAAAACTGCTTATGACTAATGCCAAAAACTAAAGGGAGGCCCTACAGACCTGCAGTTCCATGGTGGAACTAAACATTTTTTATTTTCAGGAAATTTACTAGAATATTTTACATTTGGTATGAAAATAGCTTTCTGAAGTACAGCGGAATGATTATAAAGCAGTGAATATATTATTTTTTAAAATCCAAGAGATTCATGACTGAATGGCATTAAGGGAATCAGCTATATGATCCAAATGAGTTCTGTCTGGAAAGAGTTTAGGGAAGCTAGTGGGAAGTGTTTCTCTTCTCCCTTGCCCATTCTAAAAGTGAATGATACTCTTTATGAGGTTTCTGAGAAATTAGGTCAGTATTTCTCAGGTGATTTCCCCAGTACTGTAGCTTGAGCTCAAAGAGAATCAAAGGATTTGTGAATCTAAGGTTGCCTTGGATCTTAACTTAATGGCAGGAAGATATATACTGTAATGTGATGTTGTTGTTACAAGAATACAAATCTGAAACCTTTTCTCTTATAAGAGTTTGTCTTGGGTGACAGTCCATCATGGCTGTTGTTGAAGCTTTTTTTAGGCTATATAAATGGTGGACTTTGGATTTTATTTTTGTCTTTGATTTTTATTATTGTAAGAGTGATGGTGCCTGACTATTTTCCTGCTTATGGTCAAAGTGCACACCATCTTTAAAATGTGTTGAGTATTCTCCAGGTTATGCTGTTGGGATGGTGTCCACTTGTTTTCCCCTTGCCAAGGCCAAGGAGCGTATGTGTGTGACAGGATGGCAATCGACTAGTTCGCTGTTGCAGGAATTGGTACCTATAACCCCTATCATTCTTGCTCTAGATCCCACTTCTGAACTGCCTAAGGCATTGTGGCCTTTCCTAGGTATTTCAGGAGACCCTCTCCCTGTATGCCTTCATGGAACATTTGAATTCAGCCAGACATTCCTCTCCTACACTGTCTTGGTGTTTCCCACTGCCTCTGTTGGTAACTCTTGCCCAAGTCCATTCTTGTGGACATAGATACTTCAAGATTTCCTTTCAGGTAGGCAGCAGCAAATTGCTGTTGATGGGATCTTCAGGGAACTGAGAACTATTTTGTCTGGAGTTCCACAGGTTAGTGTTCTTGGTCCTCTGTTATTTTTAGTGTACAGTATACAGGTGATATGGTTGTTGGCCTGGAAAACAGGATTGCACAGTATGCTGATGATGCAACACTTTCGGGTGTAGTAAAAGCTCCACTTGTGAGAAATGAAGCTGCCATTAGTCTCAGTTGTGACATGGAGCAGATAAGTGAATGGTGTAGTCCAGGGGTTTTCAACCTGGGGTACGTGTACCCCAGGGGGTACTCCAAAGGTCAGTTAGGGGGTACGCTCTCCCCACGGGTGTTAGGGTTAGGGGCCTGGCCGCCCACTGACTGCGTAGCCACAGGTAAATGATTATCAACAATTTTCTTTATTTTTATGGAATTCTTTGTGTTTACAATACTGTTGGTTATTTCAGGAGAGTTGTGTACTTACTTCCCTTCAATACAGTACACAATGCAATGTTTTTCTGCATTTGTTTTGTTTTCTACTTTATACAAAGTGATGGGGGTGTATTATTGACATTAAAAATACCCAAAATGGTACGTGGGGAGAAAAAGGTTGAAAACCCTTGGTGTAGTCGGTGGGGTATGAGGCTGAACTCCTGGAAAAATGCCATTGATTACAAGATCTCATACATATTTTCCACCCCATCCTCCCCTTCAGGTAGATGGGACTCTGCTGAATGAGTTGGAGGCTTTAAAACATCAGAATATGTTGCATGAAAGTTAGGTATTGTATGTAAGGCCTCATATACATATAATAACAGTGATAAAATAAATGCAACCTGTTTTAGGTAATTTGTCCTTCCGTTACTAGAATACTGTTCTCTGGTGTGGATGTTTGCTTCTGCCAGAGATATATTTCTTTTAGATAGAGTGGTTCATGGTAGTAGGTTTCTGTTTCCTAATAATGTATTAGCATTCATGGCTTGGACCATCGATGGATGGTCTTTTGTTTTGTGAATTTTTATTAAGTTGTATTTTAATAGAGATCTTTCACATTCACAATTGATCGTTATCCCCTTTTCCTGCCGAGAGCAATCAGATTTGCTGAACAGCAGCACCAATATGCAGTAAATATGCCTCGCTGTCGAAGTTTGTTCCAGAGGTCCTGTATTCATCACACCTTTGGACTGTAGAACAGTCTCCCTGAGGATGTTGTGCAATTGGAATTTCAAATGTTCAAGTGAAGACGCAATTCATTAATACCCCAAAACAATTCTTTTTGTATTTTAATAATTTACTTACATTTTTATCCTTATTTATTAGTTTATTGATTTATTTTTATTTGCTAATAAGTGATCTCTTCTTACTGTATATCCCATTACCTTCTATTACTTCTTCCTAGTGAACATCATACTCTTTGGAAGCTTGAATTTCAAGTCAATGGCCCCTGTGGGCTTGATCCATATGATGAGTAGGGTTCGTCTTCTGAGTAATGATAGTAATAACAATTCTGTTCCTGCTGCTGCTTTTGTGGCTGCTCCAGCAGTCTTTGCTTCTGTCTCTTTGTGGATGCATGCTTCTGCCTACAACTGGTGGGATTGGGAGGGATTAGAGAGACCCATGGTTATAGGAAGTCAAAGAAATGTTGCCATATTTTGCCTTCCTCCTCTTTTTCCTCCTCACCTTCCTCCTTGCCCTTCCCACCTCCAGATTAGTGGAAGAGTAGGAAGAGGGGCCAGAAGGCTTCTGTTCACAAGACAGCTAGGAAGCCTTTTCATGGCTGCCATTCTTCTGCTAAGAGTGATGGCGATCTGGGTACTTGTTTGTGAGGGCCATTTGATTGTAGGCAGTACTGTTGGGTAGGCTCACGATCTCACTCAAGACTGACCACCAGTACATAAGTCCACTTGTGCAATCCTGGTCACTCCAGGTTACCTGCATAACCTTCTAGGGGAAGGAGGCTGACCCTGACTCTTGCCATGTATGTGCTTCTTTGGAAGCATGGAAGGAAGAATTTGCATTTCCTTGGACTACTGGGTGCTTTAGTTCCTTGTAGTTGGCTTGCTCCATCTGGGACCTGCTCATGATCATTCCCAAAGTGTTGCCCACTTGCTTGTACTCCATTAACTTATTCTGGTTCTGGACCATTTTGGTGCATACATGACTCAGTATTGACCCAGCCAGCCTACTGCTCAGTACCACTCTGCATGGGACAGTTGTGTAGAGAGGCTAGCTTGGATGGTTCAGGTAGGTTTTCTGATTTCCAGACCAGAGAAACCCCTTACCTTCACTTGTTCTTCCAAGGTGCTTCCCCCATTTCTAGCAGAGTAGCAAAAGTACTACACCTTAGGGGATGCCAAGGCTTGCCTGCTATAGGTGGACTCGTCCTGCGGACAAATGAACAACCTTAGTTCCTTTAGTTCCTTGTAACTGGCTTGCTCCATCTGGGACCTGCTCATGATCATTCCCAAAGTGTTGCCCACTTGCTTGTACTCCATTAACTTATTCTGGTTCTGGACCATTTTGGTGCATACATGACTCAGTATTGACCCAGCCAGTCTGCTGCTCAGTACCACTCTGCATGGGACAGTTGTGGATGGTTCAGGTAGGTTTTCTGATTTCCAGACCAGAGAAACCCCTTACCTTCACTTGTTCTTCCCAGGTGCTTCCCCATTTCTAACAGAGTAGCAAAAGTACTATATATTAGGGGATGCCAAGGTTTGCCTGCTATAGGTGGACTCATCCTGCAGACAAATGAACAACCTTAGAATGGCTTGGAACTAATTTGTGTGTAAAGGAGTTCCTTACTCAGTTGCCAAAGCAGGAACTATGAATTTAATCACCACAGCTTCATTCCAGACCTCGTCGTGGTTGCACCT
Source organism: Macrobrachium rosenbergii (assembly GCF_040412425.1). Classification (NCBI taxonomy): domain Eukaryota; kingdom Metazoa; phylum Arthropoda; class Malacostraca; order Decapoda; family Palaemonidae; genus Macrobrachium; species Macrobrachium rosenbergii. Next base: position 6,990,563 of record NC_089797.1, read on the forward strand.
CTGGTTCAACAAGATGGCAGACTTCCTATTTTGGTGTCTCCCTTTGGAGAAGGAAAAAGCAATTTCCTGAAGATTGTTAATGTCAGAGAAGGATTTTGACTTTCCTCTTGCACTAACCTATAGGCTAGCCTTGCCTTTGAAGGTGTGACACTGTTCATAGCTTCTTCTCATGACATGTTTTAAATTGACCACGGTCACACTTAGGAACAGATTGGGCCCAGATACTTTTTAATTTTTTTCAAAGAGTCTGGTTGCCGTGGTTGTGGAGAAATGGAAGTCTGATGCTCATTATTCATCATGCCGTTTCCTTCAGAGTTCCTTCAGATCTGTGAAGGGGATTACTGGTAGGCCTTCAGGGATAGTTACACCATCAGTCTTGGGCTTTAGAATTTGGGCATTAGGCAAGATCTCTTACTTATGGCTAATGCCAAAATTCTAAAGCCCAAGGGAAGTAGTTAATACAGTTAACACTCTTGTTATTAATGTATAACCTTGTACCCCTCTCTTTGCCAGAGGATCTGGTGAACTCGGCAGTCATTGTGTGGTTGTAGGTAACAGATTCCCTTGTTTGGAGGGGAGGCTTTGACTTTCCCTTCCTCCACAGGAAATCCCTAAGTGTTTACATTGTTGCAGCTGAGTCTTTGGTGAATCAGTGCCAGTTCACTTGACTCCTGTGTAGCCTCAGTCTGTGGAAGAAATGAGAGATCTCACCTTGCAGTCTTGTGTGTTATTTCTCTCTCTCTCTCTCTCTCTCTCTCTCTCTCTCTCTCTCTCTCTCTCTCTCTCTCTCTCTCTCTCTCTCTCTCTACCTCAGCTTAATTTATGGAACAGATGGAGTATCATGATTCTTTTCGTTTTGTCTTCCCATGCCTATGATTACCACACCTCATTCCATCTCTTTGAGACTTGAGGGGGTTACTCGGTCACTTCACCTTTGAATGGAATCTCCAGTCTTCTTGCAAGAGAAGAATCTGGGTTCCTCTTGTTTTTGCACACTGGGTGGGCATCGAGGGCAGGGCTCTTTTCTCTTTTTTTTAAGCCTCACAACAGTTGCTCAGCTGTTATGTAGTTTTTTCTTGCTCCTTTCGGAGAAGTATGCATCCCACCTGAGGTGTATCGATGGGCTTATGAAGGTGAAGAGATACCTTGGATCCAAGCTAAACACCTGTCTGAAAAATTAAGGTCTGACAGTGTGCTCTCTGTCACTCATTAACAAGTGAGTTGTGTTGTGGAGCATTATCATTCATCCCAGATTGATGATTTGTTCACCTACTGACCTTTTTTTCCCATTCTGTACACAAAAAAGACTGAATTTTCGTGGACCTTTCCTTAGTGCAGTTTGGCATGGTAAATTAAACTCAGGTATCAAGCCCTATCAACCTCTGCATCCAATACCAGCTGCTTAGGAAGTTACAGGAGTCATGAACATGACCAGAAATCTAAACAATTTAGGTCGGTGTCTGACTCTCCCTCCAGCCCTTCTCAAAGTGCAGTAGCAGTGGTCACAACTTTCATGTTCCTCAAGCCTTCTGCCCTTCCAAGTTTAAGTTTCATGTATGATAAGTGTTGCTTTGTATTCTTGTAGGAACAAATTCAACATTTTTTTAAGATATGTATTTCCTAGATAAGGTAACCGGAGCCTTTCATTATAATTTCATTTCAGAAAGCTCCACAGTTCTTTTTGCCAAAGGGAAAAGTGATGGGTAACTGGAAGTTCACTGGGTGGTACACAACCACTTACTTGCCACTTAGTAACTAGTTTGTGACTTAAGTTTCAACAGCAGTGTTTTCAGTTCTCATTGGGAATACTCATATATAAAAGAGGCTGTGGTTTGTACAGCTATGAAAAATACAATTTATCTCAGAAATTTTATATTTTTAGTACTAATTTTCTTTCACTTTACATTTTTTAACAAAGATGTATCCCCTGCGAGAGTACACTGATACAGTACTATATTTTTGCATTTGCAGTCTTTTTTAATGCTTAAAAGTCAGTAAGTTCTTTTGGCATAGAATATGTTAATTTCTTGAACAGTAGCACAAAGCTAAAATGTTTAGGGTGGCTATTTTTATAGGTGTATGTTTTTGCTTAATTAAAGTGCCAGGAAATCTCGCTTTTAGTTTAATATTAATTGGGTAAAATCATTTTCAGATCTAGTCATGGGGGCGGACCAGTTCCTCCTCACTTGGAACAACCACCGCTCCAATTTTGCTGAAGTCTTCACACAACTTCGCGTTCAGGTAAAACCATTTCCTTAATTTCTTGGGATTGCCAGTTTCACAGCTTCCATAATTATTTCATCAGTAAGGGGGTTCCACTGTGCAGTTACAAATTGAGGAGTGACAAAAAAAATCTTCAAGTTTGTGCTTTTTAAAAGTAAAAATGTTTGTTACTGTAAAACTACATTGGGTTAAAGTATATGCACCTTATTTCTTTAGGTTAGTCTCTTTGAAATGTAGTTAGTTTTACTAACACTGTATTGTATTGCTAAGTCTATGCATGCAGTTTTGATACATTTTCATTATGATACTTTTGGACTTAAGGTATTTTCTGTTTTCTCATATGGACAATTCTATGATAGTCTGGTTAACAAGGACAAGTAAATGGGTGTCCGGACTTGTATCAAAAGATGAGCATCCTACATCACATATAATAATTATATAACCACCTGTGATTGATTTTTGCTTGTTCATTACAGGACCAACTTGTTGATGTAACACTTCTTTGTGATGGAGGATCATACCCAGCCCACCGCCTTGTCTTGGCAGCCTGCTCACCTTACTTCCACCAACTATTCACGCGACTACCCACCCAGCATCCGCTCATTTACCTCAGGGATGTTAAACAAGCCGAACTAGAGGCACTTCTTGAGTTCATTTATCGTGGGGAGGTAAGGTCACAAGTTGTTTATGGTTTCTTGTCAAGCATTCAAGATAAGTGTATCATATTACTTGAAACAGTTTTACTTAGTAGACTCATAACCTACTCCGAATTACCATGTGCAGTTAGCAAGCTAAGTGAGAGATTTCCACATGATTGTCAGTGTACATCTGAGTTCCCGACATTGCTAGTATTTGGTAGTGAGTACTCTCCCAAGAAGTGGTTATGCCAGGTCATCAGACCAAACATTCATAATCAGCTTAGATCAAACTCACCACAGGAAAACATCTAGCAGAGCAGAGCAGAAACTTCTACCAGCAAGACTTGGTTCTTTAAAGTCAAATCTTTTTTGCTTGGTTGAAAGATAATGATCCCATGTGTACTTAAAGAATAAGATAAACATAACAGACCAAGATTGGGAGTGTGAGGAGGAACTGGTGATGAGGGGCACCAATTGGGTAATTGGAGCTGGTTAACGCCATGGAGAAGACAACTAACTCTTCATTTCTGTACCAAGACCAGATGAAGGTATTTATGCTGTGTCAGGTAGAAGAATTGTTTAATCCCTATTTATGCCACATGAACGAGAACATCTGCATTCAGAGCCACTAGAGTGGTGTAAACTCCAGTGAGGTTCATTACTTGTTCCTCTGCCAGAATGGACTGTAGATCAGACAGTCCCATGAGTTTTCATAATTCCTCAGGAGGGACTTGAACTTTCACAGAGACCACCAATGTTGAGGGAAGCATTAAAGAATTAAGCCACTGAGTTGGGAGCTGTCTTTAAAGCGAGTCACAAAAATTTCATCTGGCAAAAAAGCACAAGAAAGATTCTCTCACCAAAAGAGGCAACATAGAAGGCTCAGGCAAGATAGGGAGATGTTGTGCAGCATCTAGAAGTAAGGAGCTGGAGGCACAGTTTCTAGGGTGTAAGGATACTGGTGATAATATAAAGTCACCGGAAGTTTGAACAAGTTAAAGGGTGAGCCAAGGTGAGAGTTCTGTAAGGAGGAATTGATATCCTTTTCCTAACTACCCAAAACAAAGATGAAAAAAAGAGCAAAATGGAAAATAATAGTTGTAAGGAAATGGTTTGCACAATTCAAAAAAAAGTCACAAAAGGCAAGCTGTCATTATGATTGGAGAAGCTGTGAATGCCAAGAAGGGATGATTTTATTCCTGATATAACAGGTTGATGCACATGGGAAATGAGGCAACTAATGACCAATGTGGTTAAAGTGAACAAATAGTGGATGTTGGATTTTTTTGAAGTCCTTAATTTAGACTTTACATCATTGTTATTATTTTGTTTTCAAGTAGCCTTTGCTTTTGCAATTATTTTCGTAGAATAAATGATAAAACACAGGTTTTTAGCATTTTGTTAACTCCCTAAGTAGTTTTAAAGAAATACAGGAACAGACATAGCAGAATACTGTATCTTTTGTTAAAAAAGATTGAAGTCATTACAGATTGTTATGAACTGTTTTAGTACATCATGTAAATTCCATTGCTGGAAGTTAATTTCATGAGGCTCTCCTTTCCTTGCAAATATACCAACTTCCAGGGATCAAATATATTTATTATTTCTGTAGTTACAATATTTTGCAGTTACTTGCAAAAGACAGGTAAAGAAATTTTTACTCAAGCATACAACAATATTAAGTATTATGTTCACTTTATTTGAAATTTTTTTATTGGGTTGGCCTTGGGAATGCCCGTATAAACATTGTAGTTTTTACATAATGTAAAGTTAATTTTTCTTTATTAGCAACCTTGTCTCCCCTCCTTAAGTAAATGGTCATGTGAATAGTGATTCCATGAGAATATGAAATTTTAAGCATACTGCTCTTGGCATGATTGATGATTGATGTTATTTGTTTTTGCACTGAAATACCAAGCATTTTTATCATACCTACAAATGAGTTGGAAATTCATTGTTCATATTAGTACTAGATATCTTGCTGCAGCTGAACAAGATATGTTCTTTTAATGCTGATGTAGCAGTGCTGAGATATTTTGAGGTACTGTTGTTTTGTCTGAAATGTACTTGTTTTTATCCCAGACATAGTGTCACTTGGTTATTGTTAAAAAAAAAGAAAAAGATTCATATTGGTTTATTTAATGAAAAAATCTTAAAGACTATACTGTATATGTCATTTTCCAACAGGTAAGTGTTGCAAACAGCGAACTTACTGGCTTGATAAAGATAGCTGAGAGTTTACGCATCAAAGGCCTTGGAGATGTGTCTCAGAGAGATCAGCATCCACATCCAGGAGAAAAGAGACCATCGCCTCCATTTTCACCATCGTCACCCATAAATCATAACTCTAATCCTCGCCCCAAAAAAGCTGCTCGCTTGTCATCTGGTAATGGGGACTCCAAAGGAATGGAGACTAGTTTTGCATCTCTCTTGTCACCAGCAAATAGCTATGGCCATGCCATAAACAAGTCCACCAATAATAACAATCACAATAACAACAAAAACAGTGAAGGATTTGCCCAGTTGATGGATTCTGGTTGTCCGGAGCCATCTGACCATGACCTGGAAGAAGATCGCACACCTAACATCGTGTGGGACCCTTCCCTTTCAGAATCAAAGTTGCGGTCATGTCTTGAAGGTTTGGATTCTGTGAGTTCTGCTCAATCTCTTGCTCAGTCTGTTGCTCACACAGTCGCTCAGTCCATTACTGTCCCTAGGGCACTATTTACTTCCACTCCTACCAAAGTCTCATCAGCAAGGAAGGAGGCAAGTGATTCAGTAAAAGAGGGAAGCCGTGGATCTTCACGAAGAAAGCACCACGAAGCAAGTGAAAGCAAGAGAGGTAGAACTTCCTCAGCTCACCACATTTCATCCAACAATCAAGAATGTGAAAAAGAAGCAAAGGTTAGTAATCTTTGTTATTCCATTTTATTAGAATAGAGGGAATCTAAGGTTTTCAGCCAGAGATTTGGTGGTGATCTATCACCTCAGGTTTTGGAAATACAAAATCTATATAGGCTCATTTTATTCTGTAAAGGATGTCATTGTCCTAGGTATCTTTGGATTTAGATCTGCTTAGCTTATATTGCCTGTGTGTGTGTGTGTGCCTTGTGGTGTGCTGTGTAGACAGACCTGAAGGTTCCTAGTAGTGTCCATTCATCCCCAGTTACAACAGCCTTATATACTCATTATGTATTTCCCTTGCACACAGTCTCTCCCTACCTCACCCTTCCCGTACTCTAAGTTTTGTTCGGCTTTTGAGAATGAATCCTTCAGACCAGTCCAGTGAAAATGGAAATACTAATGTGGATATTAGACTTGCTGATGTGTATTATTTTATAGCATATAATGTTTAAAAATGCATATTAGCACCTGGATTTTATTTTGTCAGATCCCCAAGGAGATTGTTAAAACTGAGCCTGGTACTGAGACGTGTGCAGCAGCCGCCACCACCACCTGCACCACAGAGTCTGAAAAGGGTTCAGAAAATCCTTTATTGCCTATGTATGATGGGAATGAAATTAGTGGAGGAATATCAGACTTGGCAAACCCTTTGTTAGCCAGCTACCGCCACATGCTGGGCCTAAGTAATGAAGACCGTTCATATTCTCCACTTATTCCAACGACGGTACAAGAGCAGCAACAAGCCCCATCGCCAACTGGCAGGGAGTCACGGGTAAGCTAACTGTACTTGATTTCATTTAAGGGTACATACAATATATGTAGTGGACTTCTCATATTTAAAATTGGTTTACCTTAAGAAATGTTGTATGTTTCAGTTTTCTAAGCACATTTGCTAATGTGAGTTTTGATTTCATTATCCTTTGATGCCAGATTAAAACCCAAAAATTCTCTTCAGTTCAGTTTTGCATATTATTGCGAAAAACACACACTAGCATCGTCCCTTAGGTACCAAAGCATAATAGTAAAAAATAAACAAAAGTAACAAACAAGACATGAGTATAGCTAACAGTATGTCAGAAATTAAGGCTGTTTCTCTTTTATTTACATTGACAGGCATGATTATATGGGGAACTATAACAGGTTTAGAGCAAACACTGGGCTAACTCATACGAGTATTAATATTGCGCACCATATGGTTTGGATGAATTTAGTTGGATAAATGTTCATATCACTTTAATGGGCCATACATGATTTATGGCAACTGTAGTAGCTCAGTACAGGAGAGAGTCTGAGAAACATAGATCAGTGTGCCTTGAGATTTCTTGGGGAAATATACCTCTGTAGCTCCAGGACATCTTTTTATTTATTTGCTCATAAATATACCCAGAGATTGCTGTTGGTTTTAGTTCTTATCTTTTATGATAGTAGTTCAGCTATAATTGTAATTTTGTAAAGCAAAGCACAAAGAAATATTAGATAAAACATGTATACAGTCATACCCTGAACTTACTCGAGGTTAGGTTCCAGAACCCCTCATGCAAGGTGAATTTTCGCAAAATTTTAGCACGGTCTCTAAAAATGCTATTACAGTAAACCCCCCATATTCATGGGGGATACGTACCACACACACACCCCGCGAATAGCTAGAACCTGTGAATACTTAGGACCCTTCTAAAAACACTTACAACTGCCTATATTGATAGTTCAGACACAAAAAAAAATTAAAAATGCTTATACAGATATTATCCTACTTACAATGGGGTTAGGTTCCAAAAAAACCCATCGTTTGTTGGAAAAAACATATCTCAAATATAGCCTAGCCTACACTAGGGTATTCAGTACCATGTATACATACAGTGAACCCCCCGTATTCGTGGGGGATGCGTTCCACACACCCCCGCGAATGGGTCAAATCTGCGAATGCTTAAAACTCCTCTAAAAACACTTAGAACTGCCCATTTTGATAGCTTAAACACAGAAAAACCATGTAAAAATGCTTATACCTGAATATTTTAATAGTTTTATCACAAAAAGTGCATTTATTCATGAAAATTATATGAAAATACAGTAATTAGTGAATATTTCTCAGTGAAAAATACAGCAAATCGGTAAATTTTCTGCGAATGATGGCTAGATATGTTCCACAGAGAAACCCGCGAATGCGTGAGTCCGCGAACGTTGACAACGCAAATAGGGGGGGTTCACTGTATATGGTAGCCTAGCCTACACTATAAAGTATACTCTACACATACACGGTATAGTAATTATTAATATCAGCTAATTCTGGAGGTTCATGCAGAGTGACATGATAATTCAGTACAGAGAAATTGAATAAGAGACAAGAATTAGCTTAGCCTACACTATAGTACATCGTATACACTTACGGTAGCGTAGCCTACGTTATACTGTACTCTATTCACATATCGCATTATACAAACATCAATATAACGAGTATGCATCTTTTCCATGGATCTTTTAAAATGTTTTGTCTTAATTCACTGTATCCAATAATATCATAATTATATATTCTTATATTGCTTTTGTATTATAAATTGTGATCATAGCAATCAATGTTTTGGTTTGGAAATCGTTTACTCAGTGTTTATTCCACCGTGTTTAACTCAGTTCAGAGCGCTTTTCTTCCTTCTAGTAAGGGTAAATGAATCTCTAGATACTTTGTTTATATGGGGCAAGGTTATTTTTCGTTATACTCTACAAAGTGTTTTTAAGTCAAAATAGTGTATAACTTCAATACAATACATCTTGTTGTGAAATTAATTTAGCTATTTTTTTGTTAAGAGATGACATTGACCATTTGGGGACGTTTGTTTTGTGTAAAAAAAAATCAAGATTCTGTTAGCTCTTGTCGCTTGATTTCATCATAATACGAGCTTTATGTATTTATTGTTTATCAGCGTAAAAGTAGCAGTAATGTGTTCTTTCATGCCCAGTAGTTTTGATTAAAATACTTTTTCTCTCCAATTTTAATTACAGTTGAGTTTCATCCATGTTGCTGATGCACAATAACTTATAGTCATTAGCAGCATGAACATTGTTTTCTCAGCTTCAGCTACAACTTGCAGCTTAAATTTAGCAGTATATTTCCTTGCTGATCTTTTATCCATACCAAATAAGGGTCTAATGTAAAAATATACCAGTCCTATTCTATTTAACGTCATTTGTACTATAACCTATGGTAGTTGTGTATTACCGTACAATGGTTGAAATACAAGCAAAAGGGCTGTTGTTATCCGATTCGGTGATAAACAAAACAACAGTTTATAGGTCGGTTGGCTATCGCTGTACTCATTCACACAAGAGTATAACGTTACTAACAATACTTTTATCATTCTCTGTTACTTTATTAACTAGAAGTTGGGATAAAGAGTTGGAGGAAAAGAAGCTGGTTACTGTAATTTGGTCTCTCTCACTGCCTGTACACTGCTGCCTGTGCCCGCGCAGAATTTAAAAATATTTTATAAATGTTGTCGTATCGGTATTAATTGCTTACGCCATTGCAAAATCGAATTATCGTAAGGTGAAATATTGTAACTCGAGCACTACTGAGTATTTTAATAGTTTTCTCACAAAAAGTGCATTTAGTGAAATATTGTGACTCGAGCACTACTGAATATTTTAATAGTTTTATCACAAAAAGTGCATTTAGTCATGAAAATGAGATGAAAATACAGTGATTAGTGAATATTTCTCAGTGAAAAATACCGTGAATGCGTGGATTTTCCGCGAATAATGAGTATATATGTTCCATAGAGAAATCCGTGAATTGTGAGAACACGAATACGGGGGTTTACTGTAAATGTTTATTTCTAAAGTTTAAACACTAAATATGACCCTAATCATGCTCCCAAATTATTAAGTTAACTTTTAAATGAAATTAAAGTCACTGTAATTTCATTTAAAAGTTAGTTTAATACATTACCCATAAAAAAAAAAAAATGGTTGACATAAAAATAGAGTTGGAAGAGAATTTCTGTCTCTCTCCCTTACCGACCAATCTATTTTTAGAAGTCTTCTCAACCTCTTTTTAATTTTACAGAATAAAATAAAATTAATCATTAGAAAAAACATGTGCTATAACTTTGTAAAATTAGCATATTTTTATGAGTGTCTTGGAAAAGAGGCCCTGCATAGGGTTGTAAATATTCACTGTTATATAAATAACTTACCAAGTAACTACATAACGATTAGTTTCTAACTATCGTGGCAGCTTAAAATTTGAAATTCGCTATAACGCCCACTTTCAGGGAAGAATAGGTACAACACAGCTGAAGAGCTCAGTTCGTTTCTGCTGGACAGCAACTGATCGTCGGTTGTTTGAGCAGCTCTTGTTTGAAATTTTCACCGGATGGTTGTGGCTTTCGCCTTCTTTGGTGAAGTATTCCTTCGGTTTGGTAGCGCACCAATCATTATTAGCTTAGCCAGTTTTGATTTAGACTTTAATTTACTGATTGTGACTTTATTATGTCTGATTCTAGTTTGATTAATACTAACTTCAGCTAAATACGACTCACACACTACGTGTTGCCATTGCAGAGGGCAGATTTGTCTTTTGATCTTAAATGTGAAGAATGTAAAGATCGGGATGAGGAGAAATGGGAAGGTTTGGACGCTCAACTTGACAAATTTCAGAGAGACAGGCAGGGAAAGGCGGCTGCTAGAGCCGAAGCTAGGGGTTTAGCCAGCCAGGTTTCTTCTCCGAAATCAGATATTACTAATATACCTGTTACTTCTATGCCTGTGACTGCCTTTTCCCCCATTACCAGCCCTCTGGCTTTTCCAGCTACTCTGTTACTTGGCTTCCATTCTTCCAAACCCAATGCCATTACCAGCCTCAAAGCCAAGATAGACCAGAAATTTGGTCTTTTAGTGAATACCATATCCCAAATTGGGTGTTCTGTTAAGGTCCTGATGGACCAAATGAGTGTGATTAGTGTCAGTGCAAGTGCAGTGTCAGTGGAGGAGGTGACTACTCATCCCACCGATGCTCCTAGACAAAGGTCCCTGTCAAACTCCTCTAAACCTGGGAGGAGGCAAACTGGAGGTCCAAGGGAGGTCGGTGGGGTTTGCCCACGGGTAATTGCCCCCTCAACTGAGCCTGTTCGTAAATTCCGGAACTCAGCTGACAGTCACTGGAAAGGCTTCCACATGGATGTGCATGCTTTGTCAGCCAGTGACTTGGACTCCAGTGCGGACATAAGGTGTAGTAGGCGCTTTTCGAGTGTCCCCAGGCTGCTGAAAAGTCACGTTCCTTCTGCTGAGTGCGCTTCTCCGCTATCTCATAAGCTGCCCAGGGAATAAGAGGGCAGTCCACTTCCCTCCTGCAGTTTCTGGGGTAGTCCCGATCGTGGGTTTCATGAGCCTTCAGTGGCAGAGCACCCAGCAGTCTCCGAGCATACAGTGTCCTAACGCCAAGTGTCTAAGTGCCCAGTGTCTGAGCGTACAGTATCCAAATGCCCAGTGGTGTCCGAGCGGCCATTGTCCGAATGTCCACCTGTGTATGAGTGTTCACCTGTATCCATGTGTCTACCTGTGTCTGTGCGTCCTCCTGTCCATTTGGCGCCAGCAACCAAGCGTTCACACCACTCCCTGCTGTTAAGGATCCTTCACTGGAACCTATCCAATGCCGTTTGGATAATATTTTAGGATTTCTGCAGAAGCATCCTTCAGTGACAGGAACCTCCAGACTTAGCTCCTTCCTCTGTTTTGTCTGATGAAGAAGCCATCGAGCAGGAGCAACCTACTTCTGCTTATACGGCTCTCCTGAAATACTTCCTGCTCTGATACCCAACCTTTTCACTCCAGCAGACCTGACGTCTCCAGGTTCAGTCTGTATGATGAGACAGCCTGCAGAGTCTTCCAGGCTGCCTAAGATGGTCCTTTTGTCCTCATCAAGGAAAGCTTTATTCAGTATTGATGGTTGGCTAGTAGAGAAAAGGGATCTTGGCAAGGCTGTTTTTTGCCCCCCTTCGTCTCACTTGTCTCAAAGGAGGTATCAGTCATATGCCACTGGGAAAACTCCTTCCTTGGGAGTTTCTGCCTCTTCCCAGGGGGACTTCTCCAGTCTGATTGACTCAGCGTGTAGGTCAGTGATTAACCCCACCAAGATTATGTCAAAGTTAAAGTTCATGAGATAAGAGCAGTCACCACTTCACTGGCTTTTAAGTGGAACTTATTGCTCTCCACGATTCTTCAGTCCACATATTGGAAGTGCAGATCAGTGTTTGCTTCTCATTATTTACGTGATGTGGAGACAGTATACAAGAATTGCAGTACTTTAGGTCCGTTAGCCTTGGCTGGCATGGTATTGGGGGATGAAGGATAGGGGTTATACCTTCTATTTCTTTATCTCCTTGCCTTGATACACGTTGTTGAATTTTGGGAAGCCTGAGGGTACTGTGTACCTGGAGTACCCACCAGTCATTGTCTTTTAATGGATCGGTAATAGTTATATTATGCAATTTGTGGGTAACAGAATGTTCTGGTTGATTTCATTGTACGGTGCCCAGGGCATGGGCACTTGTTTTATTTTGTAATGCTTTGACAACCCTCGGAGCACTTCTCAGCTGCAAAGCTCCCACTGAGGTAGAGGCGACTGGCTTTACCACCACGTCACTACAGGTGGAGATGAGCACCGACCAGAGGCAATATCCTCCTGCTGTAGCTCTCTCACCAGGTAAGGTTACAACAAGCATTTCACCAATGCTAGCTATCTTTCTGTTTCAAATTCATCTCCATTGCTGAGCATTTTTGAGTGGTATATGTCTATGTATCCCACTTTCTGTCAATGTGGGATTCAGCTATGTAGTTACTTGGTACGTTACTTATATAAAAATGACATTTTTATAATGAAATAGTTTATATATATATATACTTACCAAGCAACTTCATGATTGGAGCCCTCCCTCTTCCCTCTCAAGGACACAGGGCACAAATGAATTGAGCTTTCCAGCTGTGTTGTACTTATTCTTCCCCAAAAGTGGGCGGAGTTTATTACCTACACCAAAACAATAGAGCGTTACCACGAATTTCAAATTTTAAGCTGCTGCAATAGTTAGAAACTAATAGTTATGTTGTTATGTGGTAAGTACAGTATATATATATATATAAAACTTTCTTTTATTATAAAAATGTCATTTTCAACTCCCCACGAAAGGTACAGAAAGTTCTTAGTGTTTTTTTTTTTTTTCCTTACACCATCTGCATTTGCATATCTTTCTCTTTCCATTGATGTATTTTCTTAAATTGGCCAACCTTAAAGTTTGATAGTCTGAGGGTGTGCTTAATTACATATTTAGCCCATCCTGCGAGAGTTAAGTTCCAAAGACCAAAAATCATCATTCAGAATTTAGGGCAGACAAAGACTATTTGAGAATGTAAATTAAAATTACATTTATTAGACAGAGTTATCACTTGAGGAACAAAAACTTACAAGTAACTACAGATACACAACCTGAGCTTAGGACCACATAAAGAGTTTAGAATTTAAGTTTTAATAGTGTACGCAACCTTCAATATTACATGTATCCCATGACACAAGAGTAAAAGTGGAGTCAATGACGGACAGCATTAGTGTACAAGAGGTGCCTGTGTTTATTTACAGTCCTGTACCATCCATGAATGTGTTCACTTAATACTCATAGGGTATATATTACAAGCAGCAGTCCAGGACTGCTTTCAGTACCTGTAGTATTAGAATTATTATATAATAGAAAAATATAATTGTATATAGAATAATATGCAGTATACAGTTAATTATCAAATTAATTATCAAAAGCTCATCAGGCAGTAGGAATACTTAAAAATCTTTAGAATAATAGCAATTTTTCTGTGCATACAAAAATCAGAATTTATAAGGTAACAGTACAGGTAATAGGTTACGACGCTTTTCAAATATGTTCATCAGAAATTATTTAGAATAATAGCAATGTTTTCTGTGCATCCGACGGAAGAAATATCAGAATAATCATAATTTAGTTTTTTGATGTAAAACTCGTTTTCAATGCACCCAGAGCATTAAAAGTAAGGTTTTCTTATGATTTTTGACGATTTTGACTTTACGACGATTTTCGGGTTACGACATGGCAAGAACATAAACCGGGGCATTTTGATTTATGGGCATTAGTCATGGTACAGTGCAGTGACTTCAGATAATAAATTCTTAGCATTTGAAAATAAGGCACTCAGAAGAATATTAGGAATTAATTGGAAGGATAGGATATCAAGTAGCAGAATTAGAGAAGTAACGGGGATGCATCCAGTCGATGAGTATGTTAGGTTCTCTCGCTGGAAGTGGCTAGGCCATCTGTATAGAAGACGGAATAGTACGAGGTACACCGGGGTGGGTTGCTCTTGGTAGAAGAGGTAGAGGTAGGCCAAAGGAGACGTGGTTAAGGACAATGAGGCGGGAGGGAAGCAGGAGAAGAGTGTTGGGGAGATCTTGAGGAGTTAGCCCATGACAGTATGTGGTGGCGTGAGTTCATCGAGGCCTTATGCATCCACATGGGTGCCACAGGAAATGATTGATTGATTGATAATTGATTACATCATAAAAACTATAATTTTAATAGTGATCACAGCATTATTAGTCTTCAGGATACATAGTATACCTTCATAATTAATAACATTTATGATTATGTAGGTGTTTGCATAAATAAATAAATATATCAACATAAATACTTGTACAAAATATATATAAGATTACTGGAATACTAAATTGTAGATATTAGGAAAGTTAACCAAGCAATCTAGTTTGTTGTTGAAAATATATTTATAGATGGTATGAGACTTCTTAAATTAAAATTGATGTTTATGCAGCCATGTTGGAAATTTATCAGTTAGTTTGTAAACAAAAAGTGGATAATTATAAATAAAATTTATACTTATTTATTAATGTTATGTCCAGTTCTAGTAAATTCTAAACGTTTTCCAAGTACTGTGTAGTGTTACGGTATATTTCATTTGAATCATAAATTCTTTTTCAATCATATGGTACATTATTGTTTGTCTTGGTTGTGATTTAGCATTTCACATCAAAGTAGTTTATTTTAAACATCAGATTTATGTTTGTTAAACTACCAAATAGTATAGTACATAACTGCTTACAGAGTTTGACGTGTCACCTCTGTGGTGCAACCATCAAGCACATTGCAAACTTCAGAAGACATATGAAACAACATCTAAATCCAAGACGTTTCCCTTGTCCATGGTGTTCAGCTGCTTTTGGTCGGAAGGACAATTTGAAAACTCATACAAGGTAAGCTCAGTGAATTTCCTATGGGGGTTACTACCTGCAATGTATGTAAGGTAGCAAAATGTAGGCATACTGAATTTATTTGTTAATTTTTTTTGCAGTGTCCCACAACTGTTTCTTTCTGCCAAATACAATTTCGTCCTATGGTTATTACCTGCTTTTTTTTCTAGCTTCTGTGATTTTATTATGTGTTTTGACCCCATATTAATAAACAAATCCTTTTAATCCAGTCTTGTGAGGGTCTGGATATGTCATTTACTTCTGTGGTTGTAGGAGATTATAATAATAAGCCCAGTTTTTAAGCATATAGCAAACCAGATGTCTTATACAAATGCTGGTGTGAGTGTTTATAGGCATAGAATTTTTTTGAAATGCAGATTTCTCAAAACAAAAACCAGTGCACTGTACCTGTGACTTGAGCAGAAATACAGTTTTCATATAAGTAACTTACCAAGTAATTACGTAGCTAAGGTTTCTACTCGCACGGCAGCCATTTTAAAAAATTTGCGGTAGCGCTTCTAATGTTTTTTGTGTAGGTGACAGGCTCCGCCCACTATCGGAGCACACAGGGAAACAACTGGCCGGTGAAGTATTATCACTTTATTTTGGTAGCTTTCAGAACTTTTGTCAGCTCATTAATATTTTTGGATCAGGATCCTAGTTTTACAGAGTTATGTCACATTTTATCTCTTCTAGATTTCACTGTTGCACTGAAGGATGCAAAACTAGGTTGACTAAATCTTGATACGATCCAGATCCGATTTGTAATAATTATAGGGGGCAAGAATGCAGTAAGGAGAAAACATGTAATGAATGTTCTGATTGGGATGAGAAGCAGTGGAAAATACTTAGGTCTTACTTGGATAAGTTACAAAGGGATAAGAAGAGGAAAGCAGCTTCTAGATCGTTTAGCCTAGAAACCACTCCTAAATGTAGTTTAGAAGTTAGTCCTGCTATTCCTTCTACTTATATTCCCAATTTTTCTCCTAATACTGGCCCTCCTACTATTTCATCCACCTACTCCCTTGCCTGGCTCCTTTGCTTTCAACCCTAATCCCATTGTCAGTCTCGAATCTAGGTTCGATAAGAAGATAGGTCTTGTAGTTAGTACAGTGGCAGAATTGGTAGAGTCACTGACAGTGCTTATGGACGAAGTTTTGCAGAAAAAGTGATGTGTGACAATGTAGTGCAAGTGTAGGAGTTGGCTACTCGTCCCATTATCCCTCCTAGATGAAGGTACTTGTCATACTCCCCAGAACCTGGGGGAAGGCATACTGGAAGTCTGAGGGAGGCCAGTTGGGTTTGCCCACGGGTAGTCACCCCCTCAATCGAGCCTGTTGTGCGATCCCAGGTATCAACAGACAGCCATTGGAAAGGCGTCTCATTGGATGTCCACTAGTTGTCTTCTAGTTCCGACAATTCCAGTGTAGACAGGAGGCGCTGCAAGCGATTTCTAGATTCGTCACGTCCACCAAAGTGCCGTTCAGATGAGGCTGGTTACTGTTATGATACGTTTCCTGTTAAGCGGTCTAAGTAGGCCAGGCTTGGCCAACAGCCTTCATGCAGTTATGCTCTGGATTCTGCTGTCCCTGCCCTGATCCATCATCCTTGTCCTTCCATATGGGACAGTCCAGAGGCTTTCTCACCCAAGCACCCAACCGCTGAGCTCTTTCACCAGGCCCCTTAGCGCCCAGTGAACTCTCCCAGATGCCCCATGTCAACATTCAAACACCTGTCTCCTCGCGAGCGCCTGGCGCCAACTCTTCAGTACCTGTCACCCTCCCCAGAGCACCAAGTGCCCGCTCTCAAATGTATTGCTTCTCTTCAGTAGCCTTCGCCTTTAGTTGAAGATGAACCTTCACTGGTTCTCATTAAGCAGCAGTTGGCTGAGATTATGAGCTTGGTGAAGAAAACTCGTCTGCTTTCAAGAGTTCTCTTGAGACTACCCTGTCCCCGGTCTCCTCTGCAGAGGAGGAAGGCGATCAAGAGCCTGCTCCTCTGTCAGGCTATGCAGCTCTTTTGCACTGTTATATGGTGAATTTTCCCACCTTTTTCGCCCTAGCTGCCCCAGTCTCGCCTGCCTCCACCATTTTGATGAGGTCTCATCCGGATGATAGGATAGACTCCCCAAGATGGTGCTTTCTTTGTCTTCCAAGAAGGCTCTTAAGGAAATTGAATATTGGCTTTCAGCTAAAAAAGAGTAAGGAAAAGCTTCCTTCCATTTTCCTCCTTCGTGCCTTGTTCAAAGGAGATATTTGTCTTACGTCGCCGGGGAAGCTCTTTCTTTAGGAGTTGCTGCCTTCTCCCAAGGGGACTTCCCTGGTCTCATCAATTCTTCGCAACGTTCTGCGTTTTTGTCAGCGAGTATTATGTTTCCATTGGTGGAACTAGACCACCTTGTTAAGGGTTTGTTCAGGGTGTTTGAAGTATTTAGTTTTCTTGACTGGGCAGTGGGGCACTGGCCAAGAAGATTGAAGACTGTCAAGTTTTTTCGCCCAGTATCGCCTGAGACTGGCTGGGGGACCTGTCCTGCCAGGACAAGGCCTTTAGGGATGGCTCTCTAGAGCTTTCCTCTTTTTTCTCATGGTGTCTTGAAGAAGAGAGAGCTCTGGTGCTCCTTTACCACTAAAGGAGTCACTCAGACACAGAAGTCGGCCCTGTTGTGTTTGCCTCTGGACCATCACCACCTCTTCCCTCAGGACACGGTTAGACAGATTGCATCTGATTTGCAAAAGAAGTCCATACAGGATTTGTTGTCACAATCCTCCAAGCATTCCAAGGATTCGACTTCTTTTGCTCCTAAGACGTCCTCTCCGCTCCAGCAACAGCCCTTTTGTGGAAGTAGGCCCAGATTGCAGTCTAGGACCTGCTCCTGTCTGTTTCACAACCAGGTCCATCAAGAAGTGCCCAGCCAAGACATTGCCCAAAAAGTGAGATGGAAGTCCTTCATACACCAGTAGGAGCCAGACTTCTACAGTTTTGGGAAAAATGGATGATCAGAGGAACAGAGCCATGGGTCATCAAGGTTCTAAAGGAGGGCTGTGTCATTCCATTCCTGGAGAGCCCCCATTTGTCACCTCTCCCAGCACATTGCCAGCTTACTCGAAAGGCTCAGAGAGACATTCAGCCCTTTTGGAGGAGGTGTCCTCCCTTCTCCAAAAGAGGGCCGTAGAGCAAGTCGAGAACACTAACACAGAGGGCTTCCACAATTGTCTTTTTGTGGTTCCGAAAGCTTTCGTGGGGCTGGAGGCCAGTCCTAGATGTAAGCGCCCTCAATCACTTTGTCCGGAAAACAAAATTCAGGATAGAGACGAACCATTCAGTCCTCTCATCCATTCACTGGAACAACTGAATGATAACTTTGGATATGCAGGACACATACTTCCATGTCCCAATCCATCCAGACTCCAGGAAGTATCTGGTTCATCTTTCAGGACAAAGTATTTCAGTTTCAGGCCCTTTGCTTCGGCCTTGCTACAGCCCCTAAGGTGTTCACTCGAGTCCTCGCTCTCGCAAAATGGCTCCATCTAATAGGGTTAAATGTCAGTCTGTATCCGGATGACTGGCTGCATGAACGACATTCACAAAATTATTCTCCTCACCCAGGTACCAGGTCTTCTTATCAATCTCCAGAAGCCCCAGTTTAACCCCTCGCAAGAAATTGTCTATTTGGGGATGACTCTCAACTCTGACTTTTCGGGCTTTTCTGTCGCCCAAGATTCCGGCTGCCTTCAGACGTCTGCAGCTTTATAGCCCTCCCGTCCTGCTCGGCCCAGCAGTGGCTGAGCCTTCTGGGGACTCTAGCATTCATTTAGTCATTTGTTGAGTTGGGCAGATTGCACATGAGAGTTCTTCAATTCTTTCTAAAGGCCAACTGGGATAGGAAAACGCAGCCGGACTCTTACATGTTTTCGATCACCCTGGAGATCAAATCAGACCTGCAGTGACGGCTGTCCGAAGAAAGACTATCAGAAGGGAAGTTCCTTCAACCTGGGGATCCCTGCTGGGGAATCAGGAGGCATCTGGTATGTGGACCCCAGAGCAACAAAGTCTACATATAAATGTTAGAGAACTGAAGGCGGTTCACCTAGGCCTTCAGTATTTCTCGAACATGGTCTGCAACAAGACAGTAGTAGTGCATGTGGACAATACCACAGCCTGAACATATATCCAGAAATAAGGCGGCACTCACGCTTCTCTCTACCAGGCAGCAAGAGCTCTATTCTTGTGGACAGATCAAAATTGAGTGACACTGGTCACCCGGTTTATCCAGAGTAAATTAAATGTCTTGGCTGACATGCTGAGCTGTCGGAAGTAGGTCCTTCCCACCGAATGGACCCCAGATCCTGTGGTCTGTCTGGATCTTTGGAAACTATTGGGCAGACCAACGTTAGGCCTGTTTGCCACCTCCAGAAACCATCGACTTCCTCTCTTTTGCTCTCCAGCCCCGGATCCTCTTTCATGGCAGCAGACACCTTGTTGCAAGACTGGTCCAATCTGGATCTTTACACCTTCCCACCTTTCAGCATAGTGAGGGAGGTGATAAACAAATTTCAAACTCATCACAATGTAACTATGACCCTCATAGCCCTGTTTTGGCCCTTGAAGGAGTGGTTCCCGGACCTTGTATGGTTATTGGTGGATTTCCCAAGACTTCTTTCCCAAAAACTGCATTTACTCAAACAGCCCCATTTCAGGAGACACCACCAAGGGCTGTTCACTCTTGCTCTGACAGGCTTCAGACTCAGACGGTCCGTAAGCTTGTCAGAGCAAAAGGTTTTTCAAGGTTAGCTGTAGAGGCTATTGCATGATGCAGGCATAACTCTTCTAGCCTCAACTACCAGGCTAAGTGGGAAGTCTTCTGTCGATGGTGCAATAATTGTAATGTCTCTTCTTCTGAGACATTCATAAATCAAATTGCTGATTTCCTTCTGTATCGGAGGAGCTCTAGACATTTGTCTTCTATCATCAAGGGGCATTGAGCTATGCGTAGCTCATTTTTTAAACATAGAGGATTGGATCTTTTGTCAAAGTCGGATCTTAACATCCTCATCAAGTCTTTTTGATACATCCAAGCAGAGGAAGGACGATCTAGTCTCTTGGAACCTGGACGTAGTATTGAAGTGGCTAACAGGTCCTACCTTTGAACCCCTTTGTTCCTCTTCTCTGAGGAATCTGACTTGTAAGACACTATTCCTCGTTGCTTTAGCTACCGCTAAAGGTATTAGTGAGATTCAAGCCATCAATAAAGGGGTAGGTTTTTCTTGAGGAGATGCAGTTTGCTCCTTTACCCTAGATTTTATAGCCAAGGACTCATTTAAGCCCTGGCCTCGTTCTTTTACCATTAAGAATTTAATGGACATCCTTGACTCCCAGGAAGAAGAGAGAGTACTTTGTCCTGTCAGAGCTCTGAGGTATTACCAGAGCAGGACTGAAAAGATCAAAGGCCCATCCATTAACGTCTGGTGTTCAGTTGAGAACCCTTCGTGTCCTCTTACTAAGAACTTATTGTCGTTTCTTTTTGAGGCACATTCACGGATTCAGGAGGACATTTTGCCTGCTTTTAAAGTGAAAGTTCATGACATCAGGGCAGTAACTATCTCTTTAGCTTTCAGGCACAATATGTCCCTTTATCCAATCTCCAGTTGACCTGCTGGAAGTGCAAGTCTGTTTTCCTATCACACTACTAAAAGGAGTTGGAAACTGTGTTTGATAATTGCAGTACCTTTGGGCTGTTATCGGTGGTTGGCATGGTATTGGGGGAGGATTCATAGGAAACACTCTTTTTCTCCTACCATCCTTTCGCCTTGGTGTAGGGTCTCGAGTTGCTGGGGAGCCTGGGGGTACAGTGTACCTGGAGTACCCACCAGTCTTAGTGGATGGGTTGTGGTGTTTTTCAGAGTAGGTGACAACGTTGTCTGGTTGTTTTTAACTTGGTACTGTGCCCAGGGCAAGGGTACTTTTATATGCTTTGCTAGCCATCAGGCCTATCCTCTGCTGCAAAGCTTCCACTGAAGTAAAGGCGACCCATGGCTCAACTGCCACTCCACTGCAGGTTAAGATGAGCACCAACCAGAGGTGTTATTCACCTGCAGTAGCTCTCTTACCAGGTAAGGAAACAACAAGCATTTTCTATTTCAAAGTCATTAACATGCTTTAATGTTTTTGGAGTAGAATAAGTCCATGTATCCCACCTCCATTTAATATGGCAGTCAGCTATGTAATTACTTGGTAAGTTACATGAAAATGATATTTTCATATAAAATTGTTTCATATGTACTGTACTTACCAAGTAATTACAGAATCGGAACCCACCCTCCTCCTCTCTTATGGACATAAAGGCACAAACACAATTGAACTAACCGGCCAGTTGTTTTTTCCCGAGTGCTCCGATGGTTGGTGGAGTCTGTCACCTATACAAAAAACAATAGAAGCGCTACCGCGAATTTTTAAAAAAGGCTGCCATGTGAGTAGAAACCTTAGCTATGTAATTACTTGATAAGTATATATGAAACTTAATATTTTTATGAAAAAAATATCATGTTTTTACACAAGTGTTTCTCAGTACAAACCCATGCACGAACTTGTTCTGATTAACATTGATGCCATACATCACTCATCTCTTTGTTGAGAAACAAGAACACTAGAGGACAAGTGAGGATAAAGGAGATAGGTAGCAACACTTATGATTAATGGGTTTGTGTTAAAAAATTTTTTGGAATATAGAATCAATTTTCACACAACTCATTTAATTATACGGTGTCTGAATAGCAATTTAGAAGGTAGGAAGAAGGCAGATCCATCCCATGAGGAACCTGGGAAAATGGGCTGTGACCAAAAGTCATACAGACCATAAGGGTTATATATGAAAATGAAGCTTGTTCATATTCCAGAAGACATCCCATGTTAGAGGAAAGTAAAATTCATGGTTTTTGCTCACTGAGGTTTGTGGTCAGGTATGTTACAATAGCTGCGAGTCATTAACTGCCTGAAATAAATGAAGGGAGCCAGGAGTAGGAGGAAGGAGTGTGCACAAACCCTTCCATATGGTAGAACATGGTCCATTGTGGCAGTCCCAGGAAAAATACAGATTTCTTTTTAATTTTTTACATTTAAACAAAGAGAAAACAATTAGATTTTTAAAAAATCAGTAATTTACACTTCACCTGAATTCATCTGCATGTCAGATTGTTTTGTAAATGCAATAATGGTAATGTTGAATGTTAAACCAGAAGCTGCAGGTTACTGTGACATCAGTACATACTGTAATTGTCTTAATCAAGAATTAACAAAAGAGGCAAGTATTCACATCAGTTCACAACAGGAAAAGAAAGGATCATAAAATGAAATTCCCCAAATTGAATGAAAAACAGAAAATGCAAATTGAACAGCAGATACTCTCAGCAACCTGGTAGGGAGAAAAAGACTGCACATTTGTAAGAAACATTTAATATGGTAGATCTGGGAAACAATGTAGAGTACCTTTTACCAGTTTCACATCACACAGTGAAATGAGAAGTTATGTCTGGACTTACCAGAGTCTAGATGTACAGTATGGGCCTTTTCAGTCTGGAACAGAAATGTAATTGAGACTGGGATTTAGTTGTACAGAAATGAGGCAGCATACAACTGGCAGGATTGGAATGAACCAAAATGCATGGGAACACTGGAAAAATATGAAGAATGGATATCAAACTGGAAATGAGATACAGATTTTAATAGGTTAACAGAATTAGATGAAGAGAAAAACTATTTTTTTTTTTATCTACCTTATATTACTTCAGCTGGGTTATGTCATAAAGCATGCGGCTCCATTTTTAATTTATTATTCACTACCTGATTGGGAGATAAGAGGCTTGCATGTCAAAGGGTGTGCTGGCTGCTGTTTATTATCTAATCAGTTGGTCTGACCTCTGTCTGGAAATGACATTGCGTTGTTTTTTAGGTTCTTATGTTATATGATGCAGAGTAATCAAGAACATTATTTTGTTGAATATTAAATACTGAGAAAGGGGGTGTGATAACTAACTAAATATCCTTCACATTGGAGGTGGAACATCATGACACTGAGGTCTCTGTGTTTGATAGAGCTTGTCGTAAAAATCTCAATTACAGAAAACATCACCCAGCTGAAGTGGAGGCGCAAGAAGCTGGTGTATTACAGCGTGGCGAAGGTGGTAATGATGGTGTGGAAGGAACTGATGATGCCAAAGTAGCTCTAACAGGTCTTAATGGGCTCGGAAGCAATGGCGGCAACGTGAGGGATAGTAGCCATGATGACTGTGACCGTGTCGATGGTGACCAGGAAGATTCCTCTGATCACCATGAAAGCTTAGTCATTGCTGAGGACACTGAGGAGGAGGAGGAGGATGATGAGGATTCTCGTCTTCAGGTTGAAGATGGTCAGTGAATTTTCTTCGTTCTGCCTAAGGAATGACCTGAGATGCTATCTGACCCATAGATACAATGATGACATCCTCTAGTTGATCATGTCAGACCAGAATGTAAGTACCGTATGTATCAATTATGTTAATCAGGAGTCCATTAGAGCTACAAACGATGATTACAGCGCAGCTTTGGGGTTACGGTGGACTAAATTGAATCAGTGCCTGGAGGCAATTAGATAATTTGTTGTAGGTAAAAGATTTTTGTATGTATTGATATTTAAAATGCCTTATTGACAGTGATTTAAATAGTGTTCTTTAAAAGGCTTAAGAAAAGTTTTATATGCAACAAAAAAATTTTTGAAAAGCCTTGCCTCATTGCTCATATCAGTACAGATTATAGACACATCTAGCATGTTTCACTGTATATTGTACTTTTTATATCTTGGTGATTTAATGATTGATAGTAGATTTGGTACCTAGTAGTGTCTAGTCAAGAAGGAACTTAATAAAATAGTTCATTTTGTGTCTGTTAGATCGTGTGTGTGCGTGTGCATGTGTACATATGCATATGATGCCTTCATATGCCTGTTGGGTTGCATTAAAGCTGCAATAATATAGTCTAGTCTTGATAAATGCCATAAGGTATAGTTACACTAAATTCACTTTGTGATTTCTTCCATTGTATGTCAACTTACTGCACTCTTCATCTTGATACCATCAATATTGAGCTCGTTTTTAATGTCTGTCGTCTTAAAGTCTTGCATCCAACAAGAAGTAGTAGAGAGAAGATTAGTATCAGTATTTGGGTTTGCATCCTTTTTGCTGTCAAGTCGTCGGACTGTCGTCAGCAGCTCGAAGTCTCCCATGGTTATTTCAGGTGGGAAAACAAGGTATTGAAATTTCTTCAAAGGCTCAGTTGGTTTTTTTTTATCTTTTGCATGAGTATTAGTTCTTAAGACTTATCCAGAAATACTTACTGTCTTCAACAGCTTTAATTTGATTTCTTAATCATACCCATTTAACATGAGAATTTTAAATTACTGTATATGAAGTATTAATAGAAACTATTTGAATTATGAATACATTTCTGTTCACAGACAATCAAACTAGTCTAGCTCTGAAGTGAAAGTGTGGCAGCTTTATGTACATATATATGCTGACGGTACATTTATATATATACAGTTACTGTATGTATAATTACACAACCGTAAGAAGTGCCAACTAACACTTACCTACCGTTATTCCTACTCGCAGCATTCAGACAAGCTTCTGCTGCACTAGTCATCCAAATATTTGTTAGATCAGTATAAACAAAGGCCTCATGTATATCTTGTTCTTCTTGGGGTAATTTCTCTTTGATTTGAATAACAATGTTACTCTGTTCGTGTAGTGTCCGTTGTTTATGTTTATATGGGAGTTTTATATGTTCCTACATCACAGTTGTCACCATGATGTATTTAACTCTTGTGAAATTACAGCATTTATTAACAAATATTTAATTTCTGAAGCCATGTAAGTTTGTCAGGACCCAGCCAGAAGCACTGCTTATAATAAAGTATTGCTATCTCATAAGAAGGAAAGGAACCGGATTTTGGGGGGAATTGAAGCATAGTAAAGTTATGTTTACCCCTCTGTAAAATTTTTGATGCAAGTGTAATGTTCTGGTTAGTATTGCATCAGACTCAGTAATTTGCAAAGGAGAATAGCATTTTTCATTCAGAATTATTTGAAGAAGATTAATTTAGAGTTGGATCCAATTTCTTAGAATTAACTTGATTATAAATAGAATACAGTACTCTGTTGTTATTATCCCAGGAGCTTAACATCTTTGCCAGTTCAGGTTTAGCTATTTCTTTAAGCAACCTCTTCTCTCTTTTTTTTTGTTGTGTTGTGTTTATCATAGAATTTTTTCCTTTAGTCTAGGAATACAGCATAGAACCACCTCCAACATGTTATGTTGGTGGAGACCCTGTTTGGCTATGCAGTGTGTCCCTAGTTTGCAAAGTTTTCAATAGGTTAACTTAAGTTTATACCCAGCATTAACAAACAAGTTATGCATTACCAAGTAGTGATAAAATGTGTCAAAAAAGGCATTAATAATACCAAAGATTTTTCTTTGTTTGACTAATAAATATGACTTGTGTCATATTTATCCTTTCGTAAGGACAGCTTATCTTATTTCATCCTTTTTAATTGTTACAATTACAGTGCCAGCTAATTACTAGCTGTGCATCTTTCAATTCAATGTTCCCTGTTCATTGCATTATAGGCAATACCGAAGGTGCTTTGAAGCATCAGTGTACCCCACCTGCTTCTCTTTCTGCCTTTTATTCCTTATCATTACCTCTGGCCTTTTTCTGCCTGTCTATCCATATTCTTTAACATTCCTTTGCACCAATTCCCTCCCCTTTTTAAAACTGAATTCAATGAACCAGCTGTATGAGAAACAGGGGCTATGGTTCAGCGGCCCAGTTAAACTTAACTATAAAAATAAAGTCAGTGGTATGAAGTTTATAGAAGCTTTATAATACTGTCCGTATTTGATGGAACCCACTCTTGTGTCTAATATACTTTTGAACTTGCAACCAGTTGTTCCTAAAGGGGTTCACAGAGCAAAAT
The DNA here is from genome assembly GCF_040412425.1 of Macrobrachium rosenbergii. Taxonomy (NCBI): domain Eukaryota; kingdom Metazoa; phylum Arthropoda; class Malacostraca; order Decapoda; family Palaemonidae; genus Macrobrachium; species Macrobrachium rosenbergii. The sequence continues at coordinate 7,016,605 of NC_089797.1, forward strand.
AGTCCTTCATAATTTGCATTTTTGGCTACAGGTGGCAGCTTTTGTTGAAAAGTAGAATGAAGTACTGTATTACAGTGCTTAAATTGTGCTGAATTTTGGACTACATGGTAATTACTTTCAGGATTTTCTGTCTGCCTTTGGTGTCACTTAGAAAGAATTAAGAAATTCCATGTATACTAAGCAAAGACAGGTTTTGTGGCAGTTAAACTGTACATTTGATGAGTTTCAGCAAATTATTTTTTCATTTTTTTATGGGGTAATCAGTGAATAAGGGGTTGGTTGCCTTGATGTGTCTTCTCCAACTGTTTCTATTGAGAGCACCTTCCTCCACCAGGCTATGCATTCATTTTTTTAAATACATTTCATGATCAAATAGACATTAACATAAATTATCCACTAAAAGAGCTAATAACTTTTATTTAACATACCAACCTTATAGCCTCATACCCCACCAACTACACCATTCCCTGATCAGGCCATGTGCTGAATGAGGCTGAGGGCAGCTTCATTTCTCATAAGTAACCTTATAGGTGTGCAATTTAAATGGACACGCTGGATGTAGTAACCTCATCCTCCCAGTCATCAGGAAAGAAAAAGGTTCGTTAATTACTGAAAAAAGGTTGCAGTAACATGAATAATCCTTGCAAAGTCTCTCTCTCTCTCTCTCTCTCTCTCTCTCTCTCTCTCTCTCTCTCTCTCTCTCTCTCTCTCTCAGGTGTGAATTGATTTGCGTGACCAGTTGGTCTTGCACTTGAATATTAAGAAGCAAAATCATGTCAGATGACTTTTCTGAGCTGGAAACCACTTAAAAAATGAGAAAGGGCTTTATTATAAGTGTGCTTTTGAAGGGTGTTTTAAAAGACATTTAACAAATGACAATCTTAGAAATGTATTGAGAGCATGGCATTTTTATGAAACTGATTGAAAGTAGATGTAATAGGGAAAGAATGTGGCCTTGGCATTCTGGTAAATGTTTATGTTCGTGTGTATCCTGATTACTGTGTGACTGCAGCATTTCTCGAGGGAAGACTCTCGGACGTTAGGAACACCAAATGGAGTGATGTAGTGGCTCCCTTGTTAGATTAGATATAATGTGATAATCCAATTCAACCTGATAAATGCCTTCCCTGCCTTAAGGTGTCAGTTGGTCCCACAAACGGCCTGCTCAATATTGTAGATGTAGATTGATAAACTTATCTCAAAGTAGAGTACCTTACCTTGGCGTCCGAGGGTCATCTATTCCGAGAGGTGTCCTGTATCCAGGAGTATAACTTACATGTATTTTATGCACTGCACAGCAATTACAATCGTAACCAGTGAAAACATCCCAAGGGATCTTATGTGAATGTGATGGTAATTGCTGTTTGGGTGTTATTTATTAATGTATTTAGAATTGTATTTGATTGGTAATATTTATTTGTCTAAATTTGTACTTAATAACTGTACAGTAAGGTTTAATCTAGGTCTATAGAATTACCCAAGTATGAATGTGTAGTTCTTAAATGAAAATCGTCTTACCTTTTCTCTGTGTTTGATATTTAATTCTCTTCGGGTCTGTTCTTATCAAATGTCCTATGTATATTGAAAGAGTAATTTATTGTGGAAATGTAATTTTCCAAAATAGTCCTGTATTACAAATAAGTTTATCCTTATCTTTAGTTCAAATGGGACATCGGTGGTAACAATTTTACGCAGTTCATGTACTGTACTTATAAGGTTTGAAGATACTTCACTCTTGCTGGTATTACAGTCAGGAGGTTTGTGCAAATTCCAGTTGTTGAATTGTTCTTAGATGTTTTAGCATTTTGAATGTGCACTTCTCCACCCCATACAATGTCTGCAAAGTGAGCAGTTGTAATTACTCTTAAAATTTCCTTTGCAAGAAAGTGAAGTGTTTTTCAAGCTGGAATGAACTTTGGATTTAAATGCTAGTCAGAAGAAGTTTTAAATACTAACCCATCACATTGGTATTGATTAATGTGAGTTATTGGTGTGATAAAACTAACCATAACTTTAACTTCTAGTCTCAACATGCTGTCGATATGAACTAACCAACTATATCTAATGTGGACTTGGACTTACCACTGGTTCTCCATATGTGCAAGGTAGCTCCATCAAAGAGCTACTTCTTGATGTCATTTAAAAGATGATTTAAAATTGTAGTATTGGACATGAAGTGTTTGTGTTCGTGTGAATGTATAGTTTTGTACGTTATGTACATACAGTATACAGTACTTGTACAAGTATATTATGCATACATATATGCATACATTGTGTATGAATGTAAACCTTATCTAGCACTTTCATATTCATATATCTAAGTGTGATTGTATATACTTACACTATTTGTTTACTTTAAATATATTGTCGTGTAAAACTGCAGGACTCGACTTACAGTAGATGCCTACATTCAAATTGGCACAGTTAACAGAACTTTGTTGATGAAATTTTTGTAAGTTTTACCTAATGTAGTAGTTTCATATAATCTAATGTGAATCCTTCAAGCCCCCCAGTTGAGAGCGTGCTCATGTACTCATTGATAGAGTTAGATTGCTCACCCACAAGAATAATGATGATAGTAACAGTGATGTTAATAACAGTTCATGAGACAAGTGTTAAATTAAATGACCATCACCTTCTCTGGGCTGATTTTACATAAAGAAAGAAATTTCAGCAGAAGTTGTTACCAGTCGTGAAACATTCATGCTTGATGTTGGTAGCAAACTCCCACTTAGCTATGGAATTATTTTCTTACAGGAGTCAGCCAGTTAATCGAAAGACATTTGACTACCTGAATATGGATATTTTGTCAAAATTCGTTGTAGTTATGATTCATGGGGCATTTCACACACACATACACACCCATGTACTTTGACAGTTTGCTTTTGATAGTACAACATATTGTTCATTACAACTTCAATAAGATTGTTAAAAGGTACCATGAAAATTGACCACATTGGTCTAAGTAAAATTGCAGTGCATCAGACCAGGGTTGGGCCATCCAACTGTAAAAGCATATATCTCACATGATGAATATTTTAACTTTTCTTTAGCCCCTATTTTTAAAGTTTTTTACAAAATATGCCTGAACCTGTTTGAATGATGAAATAATTGTGATTTTTTGTAAATCTCATTTTGGGTCAAATTTGGCTAATTATTTTTACAATGGGTAACAGAAACATAGAAAATGTCAAAATTTACATTGTGCAAAGTAATTTTTCACAAAGATTTTTTAGTATTTGTTCAAACTCCTTACCAAGGTCCTTGTACCGTAATAATTTCATTCATGAATAACAAATAATATAGAAAGAGTAGGCATTTGAAATTTTTAAAAATTTATCAATATTTTTTATTAACTGAAAGGGTGGGAAACTAAATTAGTTTCGTGGGTTAAAATATACTTACAGTATATGGGTGTCTTTAATGCCATAAATAGCCATAAATAAAGGTTTATTCCCCAAACAGGCCACCTCCTTCACTAGCCATGCTGGAGGCCTCTCAGTATGTTGGACATGTATAAAAATGTTTCTTGTGCTATAAAATGATGGATTCATAATTTAGAAATTGCAAGGTTTACATTTGTATATATGTATGCAAGTATGTATGTATGTATTTATTTAATTTATTTATTTGTCCTGTTTTATAATAGTGTATGATGGCCTTTGTATAATACTTAGTAGTATAGTTAAAGTAGACAGGGTATAGAAATTAAAATTAATGTTTATCTTCAATTTAACGAAATGAATGTGGTTGATGGAGATGATAATCCTGGAGTGTTTATGAGGAAATGACTGGTGTCATTGTAAGCAGCTGAAAAACCAGTCTCCAAGAATATTGAAAGCCACAATTTTTATGGTTTTTATATACTGTACTGTATAAAAACCTGTGTAACTGGTCATTTTATGGAGTCATGTTTGAAGAGCTCATTATAATTGAACTTCTATTGGATTTGGAAGATATTTCACCACCATTGCAATAAGCAAAATTAGGAAGAGTGATGGAATATTTGCTTGGACTAGTTGAACATCAAGCTATGGCTTGAAAGTTGATGATGGCATCTGAACTTTAATGTAGTTTGGAGAATCTTAAAATGGTTTATGCTATACAGTATACAGTAGTTTATGATTGCTGCTATTTGACGTTATATGTATTTTGTGGTTGCTGCTAATTGACATTGAGTGTGAATAGTAAGACAACAGAAGTATAAGCACAGGTTAGCAATAACTTTTTTCTCAGATATTTTATTTGAAGGTGATTGATGTTAGTTGTAAGGTAGGTATCACTGTAGATTACTGTACCTTTAGGGAGTGAACTACTCGGGGAAAGTGTACCCTGTGATCAGAGTCATTTCAAGATCGGTTATTTCTCCCAAAGAATGTTGAAGGGTAATTGCAAGTAGGAAACAAAGTAGCAAACCTATTAGAGGCCTTATTCTTGAACCTTGAGTGATAAAAGTAGTGGTTTGATAGGCAATATACTGATGTATTTTTTGTACTTTCACCATTGCACTGCCTTGAGAATAGTGCTTTGAAAGGTCATGTTAGGATTTTTGGTCTTGAAAGAATTAGATTTAGTATTAGATTTTTGCAGTAATACCAGACTGTCATCAATACTTACTATCATCATGAGAACTTCAGAAGCATTTAACTTTAAGAAAAATGTAGACTGTATGAATTAAGATACCTGTATCCTCTAAAGTAAAATAGGCAACTAGTTTGACCATGCTTAACAAAGAATACTTGGCATAACTAACTCTCTCTCTCTCTCTCTCTCTCTCTCTCTCTCTCTCTCTCTCTCTCTCTCTCTCTCTCTCTCTCTCTCTCTCTCTCTCTCTCTGTTAGTTGTGGACATGCATTTTCTCACGAATTTATATTGGATTGCCTTTCTAAAAATTAATGGGGGTTACATAACTGATGTTGACCTCCTTTCGCAGTAGACACTAGCCTTCAGCAAAAGAATTTAGGAAAATATTTGGCCGTAACCTTAATTAGTTGTAGTCTAGTCATACTTTTCAAAATTCCCTTAATGCAGAGACAACCAGATTTATAATCTAGGTGTTAAATGCAAAAAATAGGAGGCAAAGTGAAAATAGGAAAGAGAAAGAAAATGACATGAAGCAAGAAGAAAGGAGAGAACTACTGCAGAAAATATCTTTATTTGGAATGAAGATGCATTCAGCTTCATTTTTTGTCTCCAGTATTTTGTGGGTGTTTACTTTTGCAAATTGACATTTTGGTTTTCAATGCTGTAATTATTTCATAAGTAGCTTAATTTTCAGTGTCAGATTCCCTAGATACATCCATAGCCTCGAAGAGGGAAGAATGGCTAGAAAATCAACCACCTCTCACCCATCAATAGGTAGAAACTGCTGGCTTTGTTTAGCGTGTATTGTTGGTTACAACAACTCCCAGCTTGCCAGGTTTTTTCTTCACTTTATTTTTATTTATTTATTTATTTATTTTGCCAATTATCCCACCATTGCTATCTGTATTTGGCTTTTCCTTTTCCTTAATTATTCTTGTATTTTTTACTTTGGTTTTAGCTGGAATGAGTCTCTTTTGCTTTATTCTAGTTTTTTTACATTTCCTTGACCTTTAACTAAAGTTCATTTTGGTTTGAGGTTACTGTACTTTGTTCACCTGTTTTTATTACTTATTGGTACTAGGATGGTATTGCTTTTTGTATTGAAGTCACTTATATTTTCTTTATATGCTTTTTGTGTTCATGGGAAAGTAGACCTTTCACCAGCTATTCTGAGCTTGCAGCAAAGCACCTACCAGTGGCTTCCTTTAGGATCAGACCTGCATACTGCAGAAAAAGGTTTTTATTAAGTCGTCTTCCTTACTTTTTGAGTCGTTTTTAGTACAACAAATGTTTCAGTCTGCGCTGGACAAGGAAGTCAAGATTTTCTGGGGTTTCTTCTCACAGTCTTCCCTGAGTTCAAGCACTCCATCTACCCTAATGAGACCTATTCAGTACAGTTGTGGATGATATTCACTTAGTGGAATTTTCTTTGTTAATAAAGCTGTCTGATCTCTGCAAGTTACATTTTGGAAGTGTCTGTGAGACTTCAAGCTTCCAACTCCCCAACAACTGAAAAAAGAGCTTTTGCAGATGAATTGTGGTCAGGGACATTTTAAATGTGGCCATAAGTATGAAGAGGTTTTGTAAGCCACTGCAGGGAAGGACATCCTTGTAGATGTCAAGTTAAGACTGGAAGAAAGAGGAACTTCGAGAGGTTATGATTAACCAGTGATGGCCCCCCTGACCATTGACTGTTGTTTTTATAAGATTCAGGGTTGCTATACCTACCATGTTTCCTCTGCAACTGAGGGCATTGCCATAAGAACTCCAACTTCTTTACTTTATCATCAGTTATGGTGTTGCCAGCCAAGATTGATACCACCGTGAGGTTTTTAAAGGATCCTTAGCCATAATCAGTAGGCTAGAGTGGGTTAGGTAATATCGGTACCATTTTGATTGAAGAGAGTGAAACCATGAGGCTGATCTGTTCTCTCAACAGACCATCAGTTTTACACATTGATGTGTATCTGTACCAACTGATGCTCATGGTGATAAGGAAGGGAGAGTTGTATGTGCAATCATAGTAGATGGTGGAATGCCATAGATTGAGTATGGATGTATAAACCCCGCATTGGGACTGAAACTTATTAAATGGAGTTATTAACCACTGGAAAAATAAAAAGATAGAAATTACTTACCTTTTAAAACTTTTTCTTATTTCTTTTTCATCTCTACTTTAAAAACTAAATCTTTGGTCCATGCCCTGTTTAAGTAGAAATTCAACTAAAGTTTTCTGATTGAACTACCTGATAATTAAAATAAAAAGAACTCAAAAGATGAGATGGTTGAACATGTTTGAAATGGTAAGGAGCAGTTAGTCAGAAAATTAACAGCTATGGGAGTAGCAGAATGAAGACTAATGGTAAGAGGTCATAGAAGAACTAGATCAGATTGGAATTCAGGCAGAACGTGCACAAGACAAAATATATAGAGACAAATGTAATGATAATGGATTGTAATAACGAGGCTAGAAGTTTGCACGTAAGCTGAGTTTTTGCTGTTTAGCTGCAGTAAGTAAATTTTGTTTATAGACAGTTTTAGCAATGTTGAATACTGTATGGCCTAATTATGACATTGGTTCTCCTTTCTCAGTGAAGGGGAAGGGATAAGGAAATCTTTCATCAAATTAAGGTTTATCTTCAAGTGCTGCAGTTGTCATACTAAACATCATTCTGAGCTGTGGTTCAGTGGGAGCACCTGTGATAGAGACTTTACCATCACTGTTGCGCTTCCATGCCTTGTGTTCTTTGTATGGTCAGGCATGTCTAACTGTAGACGAAGTGATTTGTATCCAAATGTGATAATTGTAGAAAATTTAGAATTTTTGTATTAAACTTTTTGCTATACTGTGCAATGACTGTTGTCTTACTTTTCTTAACATAAAGGATTTTGCTTGCTTATTATCATGTGAAAGGATTGTCACGTCATTTGATCTTGTTATTGAAAAGAAAGGAGTGGTATGTTTCATTCATTCTCAAAAACTTCGGAGGAGCATCCTCTCAGTTTCTGAGATGTTAAGGAAGTGGTATCTGTTTATTTGCTTCAGTATTTTAGTTATTCTGTAAAGAATCTATGATTTGTATTTTTACCTGATTCTTGGATATGGAAGTTCTTTTATTTTTTGTCCCATTACAGAGCTGCTTTAAAAAGGAAAGCTGAAGTTCTTTTATTTTTTTGTCCCATTACAGAGCTGCTTTGAAAAGGAAAGCTTAGAGTGATGGTTGCTGAGAAATTTGACACTGTCATTTAATTATGTAATAATTTGAAAATTTAACTTTGTCGTTCAATTATTTAATAATGTAAAATTAAATTTTACTTTAATATGCATTAGTAATTTTAAAATGAGCCAAACCACTCCTGGTTGATTAGAGAAGATGGCAAGCAGAACAGATGTCAGTGAGCAGTGTATTGACATTGTTGTATTTCTTGATTTTGATCTTGATAGATTCCACTAATAACTTTTAGTCTGTGGTCTCATAGATTCCAGTACATGCAATTTTTGAGATGCAAATTTTTCTATAGATTCAGCCATTTGCTTTTTTTCTCTTAGTGTAAAAGCCGCAGCTCATGATGTGCCTTACTTAAAATAATAGTTCCGTAGCTTAATAGGAGCTGCTGGACATACAAGTGTGACCTGCAATTTTAAGCCTTAGATAGGAGTCCCCTAAGGTTCCTTTTTCCATTGCGTAGTGATATAGCCAAGATTGAAATTATCATGGTTTTGAAACGACCACAAACTATTTTGTAGCTAATAAAGCGTAGTTGTGGCATTAGGAGTACCCATGTGGCTTTCCTTTTGGCATTAAGAAGTCATTAGGGATTTTTTCAAGTAGTTGTACCAGCTATTAGATATTTTAGGAAGTGAAATCTTTTCCAGTTTTTTCTTGAATGAAGAAATGTAAATTCTGTTTCCTGAAATAAAAAAAAAAGACTGAAGGTTCTGGTGTGGCATTGGTTCCTTTGACACCATGGATATATTGTGAAGGAACGGCAGAATTATTGTCTGTGGTTTTGCATGTAGTAGTTTTGAAACTGTATTGCTGATATATGCAAAATTGTTATACCCTGAGGTTTGAAAAGAACAAAGTGAAAGGCATAACGGGTACATCTAATGACAAGGAAGACAATGGGTGATATCAACTGAATGTGTTAGTGGCTCCTCTGTGGTGAAATTGATTTGAATACTTTTTGATGTTAATGAAGTCCCTACAATAATAATCATAACCTTGATGTGTATGGTATTCCTATGCTTTAGGCATGACTTTTTTGCTGTAGTTACTCCATTTTCACAATACACATCGCACTTCTTTGAAATGTCAGCGTTAATTTTAAGAATGAGTGGGACCTGCGTTGATTTGTGTCTGGAGACAATGACTTAAGGAACAAGCTGGTTCATTTGCTGAGTAGAAATGTGTAAGGTTTCTCTTTTATTTTGCTTGGTTTTGATGTCTTATGATGTTTGGGATAGTATTCTGTATCATTGGGTTACTTAGATAATTACACATTCATTGTATTTCTTACAGGCCTCACCTAGTATTTCCAGTGTGTTTGAGTACATAGATACCTGATTGCGCTATAGATACTATTGCAAACTTTATGCTGTACTTGTTGCAGGTTAATTTCTTTTTGTAGATGCTGTAATTAGGGTATTATTTTCTAGATATTTACTGTATATGTACGATTTGCTTGTCGTGATTGTCGTTATAATTCTATGTTTGGTTACCGTTTTATAGTGTTGTCACTATGTAAGTTTGATCAAGAAGTGCTTCTGGAAACAGTGATGGCATGTGTTTTTACCTCTATGATTTGAAAAATCAAGACTTCATTTCTAAATGAAGGAAGTCTCAAGCTAAGTTATGTTAGCCAAAACTTGTTTGCTTATATTTCTTGATCCTGTTCAGGAGACTTGCTTAATGGATCAAATTTGCATATATTCAGGGTATTGTATAGTTTGTGTATCATATGATTTTGGGTCTCCTTCTAAAGAAGTGACATACTGTACTATCTGGCAGGCAGTCGAAACGCTCACTTGTGATCTCCATAAAAATATCCTAGATGGCTGATTGCCATACCTCTATAGGGGTTTAGTTCTCTTCTTAGGAAGGTATTCACAGTCATTTTATCAACAGTGAGAGGTGAAAGGGATAATGACCCTCCTTCCTCACAAGAAGCATGGCTCAGGACTACTACTTCCCTTCTTGTGTTTTCTTTTAAGTCACTCAAGTTTGACAGCAAAGAAACTATATTTATCATTACCAAACAGAATAGCTGAATATGTTGCTCAGAATATATAATTGCACTTACTGATTTAGTTCTTTTGTTTTGGATTGTTGGGGGATACAAGTTTTGTGTTAGTATGTGTGTGTGAGTGCGTGCTTGTGACAGTTCTGTAGCAGAGTTGTGATTTAGTTGGTATTTAATTTTTTGTAGGGTACAAAGATGTGTCAGTTGCTTAATTTTTATTTTATTTTATATCATTTTTTTTAATATAAGAATGGGATCCATAAATAAACTACAGGATGAAATGATTTTTTGGTGTAATTTTTAAGTTCAATTATTGATATATATATGCAGACAGTCTTCAAGCTCTTGGAGAGCTCATTTGTTGTAGTTGACTAACATACATTGACTGAAATGAATTTTTTTTTTTGCACAGTAGAAAGTTAACCTGTTATTGCCATGCAGAAATCAGACTTTGTCACATTTGACCTTATGTGAAGTTTTCAATATTGTATGTTTCCTAGCAGGACAATTTAGTTCTAGATTTGTAATGTGTTTATCCATATAGCATTGAAATTGACAATCTGATATTTCTGTTTTTTGCTCTTCAAAAGATTTGTTCTGTTTTTCTGTAGCTTGAAGTTAATGACCACTCAAACTTATATATCTGGTACTGTACATGGGTAATTTGAACCATATATGTAAATTAGTGCACCATTCTTTTCCATGATGTACCATTTTAAAAAGCAGTGCTTGTTAACGATCCCAAATTAAATAATTTCATTGTACAGTAATTGAGAAAATTATGTTGTTTTTAAAGATGCATTCTAGATGCCAGTTGCATAATCGACTGCATTTTTAGTTTTTAATTTTTTGCCCATTAAAGCAATCTGTTGATTTTTTTTATTTAAATCTTAATTTTTTGCATTGCATATAAGTAAGAATCCCATAATTTTTAGTTACTGAATAATTCAGTAGTTGGTTTGAAATGAAGAATGTCCTTCAAGACGTATTCCGTTTGGTCGGCATTGCACGTTACACAATCTAAAACTTGCTGTCTCTGAACAGCCAGTTCAACTGCCCTTACTTTAAATGTTCTATAATAACTTAGTACAATTAACTGATTAAAGAGTAATATCAAGTTTTGGGTACATTTAACAGTGTTAAGAACTGTAAAGTTTAAGTGACAGTTGTCACTGGTTAGGGAACCCCATATTGAACAGGGCCAGTATATTTTGGAGTGTATTTTGGGGAAATTTTTTAGTTGCCTGGTAATAAGGCATTCTTTTTTCGAGAGCTGCTGGAAAAGCATCTCTTTCCATTTTATGCACCTATTGTGATATCCAGTACTTGCAAAGTGGAATCCTTACAGTAAAGGGTGTAATATCTTGGTGTGCAGTATTATCAAAGATAAAATGTAGGAATTTGTTTTATGCTGCACAGATGTAGTTTATCCCTTCACATTCAAGGCAAACAAGGGTTTATACTTGATGCGTGTGCCACATTTCTTCCGCCTTCTCAAAAACGGCACAGACTCCAGTGCCGTGTGACCCAGTTTATATTCAGAGGCTGTTTAATGTACTTCACTAGTCAGAATGTATTTAATGTATCTTTTATATCATAATAAAAGTGTGATGTGTGAAGTTGAGTTTTCTTTTCACAAATATCCTGATTATCAAAGTGCACCAGGTAAGTCAAAGTCAATTTTGTTAATCTTATTTACAGCTTTGCCCTTTTACTAGTTTCAATATGTGTTGCCCTTTTACTAGTTTCAATAACACCATATTGATTAACACTATTCCACCTGTGACCAAATAGTGGAATTACCCTCCTACTCATGTAGTTGAACTTTCAGAACATCAGAATTTCAATCAGGGTGCAAAAGCATTTTTACAGCGGAAGTACTTGAGTCACTTTGGTAGTGGTTTTCTTTAAGATTTTTTTAGTTTTTTATTTACTTATCTTTCCACTTAAATGCTCTCCCTATTGGCCTTGAAGCATTTTGCTATACCAACTGAGGCATTACATCTACTAAACAACCAAGTCCTTAATTTACTGATGTGATGTACAAATGCTTATTAGTAATCCGCAATGATGCTTGTTCAAGCACTGTTCCTTTTTTACAAGAATATTTTTCCTCTTCTTAGCTTACACAAGTAAAATTATCCCCCATGAAATTAAAAATTCAGCTTGTTATCGTTTCAGCTTGTTATTGTTAAGTCTAAAAAGTGCACTGTGATAAATACTTTTAATATCTTTTACATTCTCTGCAATATAATAAAAACAATGTATTGATGCATTTTAACACATTAATAATGTTATGTACAGTTCAACAAGACCACACACTGGTCAGAGTACTACATTAGGAATCTTCCCAGGGATAAATCACAGATTCCCTCAACCCTTCCTCCTCACTGCAGTGATCTTCAAACAACTGGAACACTGGAAAGCCAATGGGTTTCATAAACTCTAATACACACAGTCTCCATTAAATTACATTCCCTTTTCTATCTTTATCAGCTCGAGGATGCCATCTTGCATTTCTTTCACAGCCTGGTATTCAGTCAGTCCCATGCGGCGCTTATTGGAGATATCATAAATGCCACCTTCTGCTTCAGTGTGCTCCCCTCGAGTACCTCGCACTTGCAAGTTATATTTAGCTGCTACTTCTTCAAGCTTGGTCTTGTTAGCAGCAAGCTTTGGCAACTTGATGTGAACTGAAGCCCTGACAGTGGTACCAAGGTTAGTGGGGCAGAAGGTCAAAAAGCCTAGTCTGTCATGATGTGAAAATGGCACACGTTTCTCTATCTCGCCCACAGCACTTACCAAACGCCTGTAGACTTCTCCAAGATCACCACCTTTCTGCATGGATATGATACGAAGGTGATCTTCCTCATTCACCCATACCAAGAAGGTTTTCTTGTCATTGTGATAAATGCCACGACCTGTTGGCCAATAGCGACATGCATTGGCAGCCTGTAGGAAGCGGTCACCTTCTTTAAATAAGAAGTGATCATCAATTAGCTTCTGCTGCACTTCTTTCGACATACCAGTGAGAGGGTAGTATGTGCCTTTGAGTTCTCCTTCAAGAGCAGAAAGGGTAGAAGATACTTTCTCTTCCATCTCTCTGTACTGTGCTTCAGTAAGGCAAGGATTAAAAGGGTAACCCTCCATGGAACGGCCACAACGAACACGAGTGGAAACCACATAGGCACCTTCAGGATCCACGTTCACAAACTTGTCAAGATCACCGAAGTCCTTAGGAGGGTGTTGGTCTTCTTTCTTAAAGCCAACGTGATAGTCTTCTATAATGGGATCAAACAATGGTGCGAAGAGGGTGTATGCTTCAGCATCTGGTGCATAGATGCCGACTCCAGAATCCAAGTTCTCCACACCTGTAAGTCATGGAAAAAATTAGTACAAAAATTAGTACAGGATATAAATGGTTTTGCTAATGTATAAAATTGTTATTCAAAATGGTTTTAAACTAAAATTTGGTTTTTCACTTATGGAAAATATTTGAAAAAAAATTAAGAGTTAACAACAAAGGAAATACTATGCTGGGGTTTTAAACCTGAGTAAAATGTGAAAAATCCTCTAAACTTGGGCTAAAGTTCTTTTACAGCTGACAAACTAATCAGATATTCAGTCAGTTGACAGACAAGACTCCCACACAGAAGGTAGTTCCCCCCCTCAACTATTATCTACACTTAAGGTGACTCCTTGCGGGATTCCTACTGTATTTTTCTTTTTCATAAAAAATGGAAAATATTGAAGGTTTTCATGTGTTTGTGATTCATGTCTTGTCAAAAATGGGATTTAATGAAAAAAAAAAAAAGCAGTAAAGTAGTAGTTTGTCCATAGAGAACAGGAATACAATGATCAGAAACATAAATTTGGTCCTGTCTTTTGTATGGATGCAAAAGATGGATGATAAGCTAGAGAATGGAAAACACTGGAAGTGACAAAGATGTGGTAGTGGAGGAAGTCAGAGGACTGTCTTCCATGTCATATAAGAAATTTTAAAAAGGGCCAAATGCTTAAGACCACTAGGAGACAGCAACTGCTAGGGAGGGTGGGTCTGGAGTGTCTGGCAGGAAAAATTAAAAGGGAAGCATGAGAGATTGAGAAGAAACATGCATGGAATAAGGAAGAAAGACAACAACAACCATAAAACTAAATTAGATGGAAAAAGAAAGTTCACAATCAATATTTAAAGTAGTGGCAGTATACTAGGTTTTGCAAAAATATTTTTGGTTTATTTCTAAAACTAAAATTTGCTTATAAGTTTTCCCACTTTGAAAGTTACTGATGTCCCCAATTTCATGTTTAGGGCTCAAGAGTGTTACCATTGAAGTGAGACTCCCCTTACAGATTTCTGCCATCATTTCCATCTTGACTCTCTTCAACCCGACCAGTATCTGTCCTGCTACTTCTATCTACACTATTCTTTCTACATGCTCGAAACAAGTCTTGGGAGTCTTTATTTCTCATCCTTGGACACCTGTCAGCATCATTTGTAATTATCCCTCTAATGCATTGCATCCTGAAAACTTTTAGTAGTAAGACCTTTCATTACTTGCTCATGTCTCCAGTGCATTTGACATACAGGCCATATCAGCAGTTAAGGAATGTCTCTCTACATTATCCAGGGAATTCCAACTTCAACTACATTCTCAATACTAGCTACAAAATCCACCGCCACCAAGACGACAAATTTTTACATCCAAGATATACAGGACTGTATTCACTTTGGACACACACATACTTTTGAGAAAGATTCACCTAAGGAAAAATAAAGAAAGCAAGATATCAGCCCTAGACACTTTGCAAACAACGTATCCCAAATTAGAAAATTATGGTAAACTCTGCTGAAGCTGAAAGAAGTTGGTCTCAGTAGGTAGTCAGAATGCATTTTACTTTATCTGCCAGGCATAAGTGTAGCTGATCTTAATTTACAGTAGGTAGCCAGAATGCATTTTATTTTATCTGTCAAACATAAATAAGTGCAGCTAATCTTAATTTACAAACTTTAATTACATTGTCAATTTTTTACATGAGAAAATTTTGTCATGTGAAAACTTTCAATGTGTTCTAGCCTGCTCCTAGATTTTTGGAATTTTCAATATCCTAAAAATAATGCAACAAAAATTCATGGCATTCTTATCCCCTTAAAATGGACACCTTCTAATCTTTGCAACCACACCACAGGCCATGTTAAAAGTAAGGTGGAACCTGACATTTTGATAGGCACTGCACAGCAAGTACAATACCACCGGCAGATTTACTCACTGAGAATATTCAGCTTTTTTATTTTATTACAAAATACAGTATACAGAATATAACTGGATATATTAGTACCTTGTGGTATCAAGACAATTCAGTGCTGGATCTGTCTTGGCAGATTAAACTAGGGATCTTCACAGAGCATACTTCAGGCAAAAGGGGGCATTATAGACCATGTGGTACCACACCATAATTTACACTTACAAAAGTCCTTAGGAAAGGTCTTTTAGTTCCTGGATAGATTTAACTGATCACCAAGTAGCCTGTGTCAGTATATTCTTGTAACCCCTCTGTGGTCCAGTTGTAAATTTTACTAGATCACCAAACTACAGGCAATCCTCGGGTTACACCGGAAATACGTTCATAACAACGTGTTTTAACCCAATTCTCGATGCAAATCGGAACATGCCTGAATAAGTGCCTTTGTCACCCACCTTGCTAACGCAGTAGTAAAGACATAATATAGGACATCAAAACACCGTTGCTATGGCTTAGAGACTAAGAAAAACATATGGACATAAATGCAAAATACAGTATAGTATAATGTGAATTAATGTAAAAAATGCAATGAAACAGTAAAAAAAAAAAAAAAAAAAGGAAGAAATATTTAATCATTTATGGGGACCGGATCGCAACCACGAAACGTAGGTTGAGACCATCATAACCCAAGGATCGCCTATACAAATCTAATAAATCTTATAAAATTAATAAGTTAGATTGCACCTTCCTACAGCTTTGTACAAATGTTCCTAACTGGACATGCTGAAAATGCTAAAGATTCTGACCATTTCTTCTCTGTCCAGTACTTTTCTGTAATTCACTGTACACTGAAATTTAGGAACCTCAACATTTCTCTTTGTACTGAAAGCTACAATCTGTTTGTGTTTATCTTCATTTGTTTCTGTCTTTCATCATCAAAGAAATCTTGCTTTTTACGCATTATGACGGACTTAAAATATTTGTCTCATTTATTTATAGAACATTTGACTTGGTGACTTTTCTGTATTTTTCCTTAGTGCCTACATGAGCAGCGATCAGTACAGTTTAAGAGGTGTAAACATCTTTTAGACTTAGCAATGTGTTGAAGACTACTGTATATTTGGTTAATCATGGTTTATTGGAACTCCAGTCTTTGAAGTTATGTTTTGATCGACATATGGTGATGCCTCCTTAAAGCAAGGTGGAAGGCAGTGGAAGGACCTCTCAGTACTTCAGAAAAACTTAATCATCTTAACTGCTATCAGGATTTAACCCATAAAAGTTAGTTCTCAACTATAAAGATAGCTACAAATTGAGGTTGACAAACCGCCAAGGTCGAGTTGCAAGGTCATGTCTGGATAAGTACAAAAGTTACCGAAGGTAACTGAATGTAGTAGAGCAAAACAAACTGAAAACTAGAACAGTAACATACACAGGCATACCTATTAAGACTGCATATGGAGTGTTTCAATCCGAATAAGTTTGCCAGCAATACCCATAAATGCCAAATACAAAATAGTACTGAAGTTCATGTCCTACATATACTGAGGTCTTGTGGTTGAAGGATTACACAAGCAGAGATGAGTAACATCTAGCCTTAATCCAACAGAAGACAGAAAAATCAGAATATAGCCTATACTAGTTATCTTTGTTTTACCAATTTCTCACAACTTGAGAAACATCTGATGTAACTTCCACATACTGACTTATTAAAAATTCTTGAATTATCTTTTACTTGCTGATATTCTACTAGTTGTGGTATCCCTAAAATGACTACCTTTCACTGAAAGCTCTTGCATAAACTGTAACAAAGGCATTTCACTATTATAGAAAATACACGCTGGCAATACCAAACAAAAAGAGGTAATGCAAATTATTCATACTGTACTAGGATAGCAAACAATGTGCAACAGAAGAAACATTGGAAACGAAGTACAAAGTACCTATTATGACAATGAAAATCTATATCCAACTAACACGTAGTATTCACAGTAAGAGCCAGCAGCCTAAATGATAAGTCTTTATAAGTTTTTGTAATCTTTAAGTTTAATAGCTTACCGGACTGTATGACATCAAGTAGGGAGGCACCCAAAGAAGTCTTCTTTGCCTTCAAGTCATCGAAAACTTCCTTAGTTAGGTATTTCTTAAGCAAGGATTTGCAGTCTGTTGCAGCTTCCAGTTTACCAAAACTGGCTTCAAGTTTCTCAAGTACTTCAGCATCAACCATCTTGCTGGCAGAGTCGTCACTGAAAATGAAAACAAATTTTAAACTCCCATAATTGTTCAAGCCTAATCATCTTAACTGTATTCTTTTAATTGTAGCTTTCCTTAAATTTTTGCACTGAGCTCAAATCTTAACAAGGATGCTTAAGCCGCCCTAACCTTTCCTTATGTATCACAATAGTCAATACTGAAAAAATATTAAACTTTCATCACAGTGCAGTAGGCCTACTATCATTCTTGCAAAACATACAAGACATAAGGGGGGGGGGGATCATTACCAAACATTTTTATGGGGTGAAATGAAAATTAACCAAAAATTTAATACAGTAGCTATAACTAAATTCTTGTCCTGGAGGCCAGTTAAAAGTTAATTTCAGGCTAGTTCCATAACGTGGGAATCATCAGTACATAGAGCAACCACATTACCATGCTTCTTAACTTAATTTTCTGTTCCCTTAATGCCAAAAAAAAAAAAAAATGAAGCTTTTCTTTTAGCATTCATAAATTTTATTTGCTAATATGCATAACTACTTTTTTGTTTGTGCCTATCTGACCAGTATTTGTGCAATTACTGGTGCATATAAGTCAACTCCAATGCCACAAAGTTTCTTTACAAAAGGTAGTCACCATATTGCAAATTATTTTATATCCAGAACTGCGCTATAATCTGCATCATGCACAGGACTGACTTTTTATGTATGTAATAGAAGTGCTCTTCTGTATTATTAAATAAATTGGTCGTTGTTCCATATTAAGAGCACATAACTCCAATTAAAAAGCTTTAAAATTCAGCGAGAACTTCACAATTCTTGGGATGCTCTTGTATTAAAATTCAGCGAGAACTTCACAATTCTTGGGATGCTCTTGTATTTATCTTGAAAATTGTACAACAGCCTATCAATCCTAATCTATTATTATCCCATGACCCTGCAAATTGCCCATTACCAATCTTTTTACATTAACTTCCAATTTTATCTAATATTACACTTAAAACAACCATTTTTTCCTGTCACAAAGTCACCCTAAGTTAAGTTTCAGTGCTTCCCTCAATGTCACTGCTGAAACTTGTGCACCACAAGTTGAGGGTTTTAGGTCCCTGGTCTGGTAGGATATTGTGCCCTGAGTCAAGTTAAAATAGCCCATGTATTTCAATAGCTCTAGATTTACCAACCCCTAAAACCCATTTTTTACTGTCATTCCCTGTAACTGTTAAAAATATAAGGAAGATGTAACTGGTTAACCAAGCATTCATTCCAACTTGTGCACTAAACCTAAGGAACTTGTAATTTCCAAATTCTGAAGACACTGTTCCACTCATAGCATAATACAGTGTATTAACAAAAAACTTTGTTTGGAAGAGTACTACAAGGAAGTAGTGGGAAGGGCAATCACTGCTATCAGTTGCACATACTGCAAAATGATTAACATCAGCAAATATATTACTTTTGGAGGCAAACATCTGCACTGCTTACATGAAACATGTGCAGTAAATGTTCATCAAGGAACAGATATGTCAATCTTTTGTCAAAAAGTGATTTTTTAAATTTAAAATACTGTCAACTACTTTCAAGTTTTTCCCAGAGAGATTTGCTGGTTTTCCTCTTTTATTTTTATTAAAACAATTATTAGGAAAATAAGCATGTTATTAGCAAGCATTTCCTGTAACTCATGGGATTAAGGCTATAAAATAAGCCTATCTCACATGGAGAACTTGAGTGTTACAGATTTCATAATAAGTTCTAAGTTGCAACTTATTTGGTTTGTCAGTATTTGATTAAGAATAATAGTCATTCACAACATCTCAAAACTTTTGAAGTTCATAAAATTATTTTCCTATTTTATTAATATTGCAACAATTCAGAGCATTCAGTATATATGACTTTGGTAAATTATAACTTCCAAGTAAACATCAACAGTCGTACAGTATTTAGTGAATCTTCTGTGCACATAATTTCAAGTTGACATGGGCTTTAAAATCAACACCACTAACTTACCAGCTATTTTGGTGGTGTTCTCATAGGATAATTGGAGGAAAATACCAGTTGGTGGTCATAACCTAACAATGGCTGGGAACCCGACCTCAGTAATCAGTATTGACACGCTTTCAAATATATTGGTGAATTATTGGTAATTCTAAGCCATAGTTTCAAATATGAGCTAGAAATTATGGCAATTGACGCATTTTCCTATGTTATTTTACTTGCTTTACAAGAATTTGGCCCCAAAGTAATAAGGTTTTTTTGTAAAACTCGTAATTTCAAGCCAGCATTGTAACTAAACGATTTTTGTAATTGACCTTTGAAGACTGTAATCAGTATTGACGAATTGGTGAATTATTGGTAATTCTAAGCCATACTGAGGTAGATCTAAGCAATTGATGCATTCTGTAACTAAACTGTAATTGACCTTGAAGACTACTCCCCACCCCATCCATAGCTAATATGGCAAAATTGTAACCAGTAAACACCCCTAAAAATACCAACCTATCATACCCTAGGGGTGTTTACTGGTTACAATTTTGCCGTATTAGCTATGGAGGGGGGTGGGGGGCTTGCCACAGAATGCTGGCTTAGATCTACCGAATTATTCTTTGGAACATGTAGTTTTCCACCGTGTTTTAAATAGTCAATGCATTGCACACTTCTTTGCTTACGCTAAGCCTACTTTATTCCATATGGGGAAACTGTATTACACTTTAAACCAATATTCACACATGGACTCAAAAATATTTTCCTATGTTTTAAAGTATGCTTTGAGCATATCTAACATCTTGTTACCAAAATGTTTGAACATTCAATGCATAACATGGAACAAGTCCAAAATTGGACTTTAAAATTTTTAATCTAAAAAAAGTATTCATTTGTTAGCAAATGAGTACTTTTTGAGATGGTGGATCCTACCCATAAATCATACAATTTGAGTGCCCACAACAGGAATGTGGTTGGGGGGAGTATGTGACACGAATCGAGTGAAATAACGGACATTCATCCCACTGATTGTGACTAAGGAACTTATATGGAATGTTCTCTCACAAAAATTATGTACTCCAGTAAGAACCTGGTCCCTAGGTTAGGTTAGGTGTGGTTGGTTAAGTCATTTACTAGTGAAAGGCCCAGCAGAAACATAAGGAACACACTCATTTTGAAGTCCAAACTGCGACAGCTTCAACTAAAATTTTACATGGGTACAAAGGGTTACTTGAGCATACATATGGCTCACTGGCGTCGGTGATAGCATTGGTAAGGGTATAAAATACTGAAATTGCATTTGAAGGAAATGCACAGTTGTAGAAAACAATCAGTACCCTACACAAAAATATTTTTGTACCCTAAAACTAAAAACCAGTTAAAACCAATAGCAATATGCTAGGCTAGTGTTTATTATATAAAATAGGTTTTCTTAAAGAAGCACAGTTATTTATTTAGTCAACTGCCGTAAACTAAGAATAAAATCAAAATAAATTTTCTGACAGATTAACTTTTGATTTTACCAACCTGCGAACAACGAAAACCGTAGATATTACGAAGACCTCGCAAATGGGAGACACC
Source organism: Macrobrachium rosenbergii (assembly GCF_040412425.1). Taxonomy (NCBI): domain Eukaryota; kingdom Metazoa; phylum Arthropoda; class Malacostraca; order Decapoda; family Palaemonidae; genus Macrobrachium; species Macrobrachium rosenbergii. The sequence continues at coordinate 7,037,445 of NC_089797.1, forward strand.
AAATGACACTGAACAGCAAGTGCTACCACTCTATAAACAACATTAGTCACGCTAGAACTGCAGAGGGGCGTGGCTTCCTGCCACAACCTGGTATCCGTAGTATTTTATCTCAAATCATACTTTTGATATGTATTTTGAATATAAAACTAAATAACATAACACCGCATGTTATATTGTTTTTTTAAAGTTTATATAAACAGATTAATAATAAAATGAAGTGTAATCATCAACTCGTCGGCAACTGTCAACAAAGTTTCATTGGAGGGACTCGCGGCACAGCGTGACGTCACACGAAAGTGCAACCAATGAGAGTTGTTGCTTCTTCACAACAGCAATGCACAAAAACCATGAATGAAATGTGACTGACTCAGTATGTTACTAATGTGCTCACACTGTACATCATACAGAGTTAACGCATACAGAGTTAATAATAATAATACACAAAGGACCAGATGAAAGCTGTGGCAGATACGTTATGGTTGTTAAGTGCTCATTGATAGTTGTGGAAAATATACAATGGAATAAACACAGCCACTATGTACATATATATATATATATATATATATATATATATATATATATATATATATATATATATATATATATATATATATATATATATATATATAATCAATAAACAGGGGATATTCAGGAAAAAACTAGTGCAATGGTATCTGCAGAACTTATTTAATAGCCTATTTACGATAGGTTGGTACAATAATTGGCCTTGCTCACAGGAAGAGTGTCAAGGACAATACAACAGAGAGAGCAATGAACTTTAGGCTTTAAACATAATTGGAAAAAAACTGGAAAGTGCACCACTAAAACTGCAATGATACGGAACTGTCAGAACTAAAACATAAGAACGGGAAACTCTTAAGTATTAAAGAAAAGAAAAATGAGCCCACTGGCAAGCTTTATTGTTCTTTTCTATACATTAGTCCAATTGTTGGTTTCTCAGTATATTTCCCATATCAGTAAAAAAATTCACAGAACCCTTCCTATTATGTAATTAGGTTTATAGCATATAAATGTTCATCCAAGGTTATTCCTTTAATAATGAACATTTTAGCCAATTATACCTTATTAATGCCTTTCTCTTATGCACAGACGGTGTTCATAGCATGCTAATACACTTTCTTCCCGCTTTGTTGTACTTCTTACTGTCATTTATTTTTTTATCTTATAACGGCATTAATTTAGTATACACAGAATCTCATACTGGCAACACATCTAATATTAAGACAGTTTCATCTCAGGACCGGGAACGTATTCATTCATTTACTTTTTTTAACTTACGACAACACGGCCACGCGACCACAGAAAATGTGTGTACTAATTTCACCAAAAATTACCGTGAATATGCAAAAATTAATCTCAGCGTAAAACTGGTTTTAATTAAGAAAAATGGTTATTCCGAACGTTTCGGAGCGTAATAATAATAATAATAATAATAATAATAATAATAATAATAATAATAATAATAATAATAATAATAAATATCCTTTATTTCAGCTCAGGGACATAAACAAGGAATATAAAAAGTAGAGGCAATACAACACAAAATTATAGGCTATACCCAAACAGTTGCTGAAGTAACAGTAACAATATTTATAATAATAATAATAATGACAACAATAATGCTGACATAAAAGTAATTACAGTATAAGAAAAAATGATAAAGAAATTATCCACTTCATTAATTCTCCGCATGCTGAGACCTTCGTACCGAACTCACAAGAGTTGACGTCCTTTTACGTATTTAAACAACAGACGCAAATCACCCTTTACAAAAATTGGTACTGGTGATGTGATCGCAGATTGCAATGTCAGTACACTCTTCGGGAGAGGTGTAATTGAAATCTTTTGCGCTCAATCCGTAGAGTTGTGCTTTGCAAGGACCACCTGTGGACTATATCATTATAATGCTATATGATGATCAAGGCCCTAATGATGATGATGATGTTTTTTTAACGAAAAGTGCATGTAACGTTGACATAGTACTCTCTCTCTCTCTCTCTCTCTCTCTCTCTCTCTCTCTCTCTCTATGTATATATATATATATATATATATATATATATATATTATATAATATTACATATATATATATATATATATATATAAAATATAAAATATAATGATATATATATATATTTTATATATAAAGCATATATATATATATATACAGTATATATATATACATCATATATATATATATAAGTGTATATATGCATACAAAGGTATATATGTATATATATATTATGTATATAATACATATACATAAATATGAAGATTTAAATGTTCATGTATGTAATGAAGAAAATAAAAAACGAATAATATTTCTCTGTTTTAGGAGAGAAAGCAGTGAGGCAAAGGTGAAAGGACCGGGTATTGAGGAACAGGAAGAACAAAAGATTGCGTCCTGGTAAAAATATAGGAGTAAACTGAAGGATGGATCAAAGTGTTTTGAGAAGGTTTGGTCATGTAGAAAGAATGGGAGACTATTAACTGGAAAAGAGATTGTTTAATTCGGATGTGTTAGGAGAGAAGAGGAGAGAAAGAACTAGAGAGCGCTAGATGATGAGCCTTCCTTTTATGTGTAAGAAGCGTCTACTGCTGTGGAAGCTTTCTGCACATGGGGTTCATTCCTGATCAACAGGCAGTGTGGAAAAGTGGAGTAATATTTGTCTTGTTTTCTTTGGAGCCATCCCCTGCTAAAGGAAATGGCTTATTACTGATATATATACTGTATGTGTATATATATATATATATATATATATATATATATATATATATATATATATATATATATATATATACAGTATATATATATGTGTGTGTGTGCATGTGTGTATATATACAATATATACTATATATATAATATACTGTATATATATGTGTGTGTGTGTGTACATATATATTATATACATACATACATACATACAT
>NC_089797.1:7045390-7087890 GCF_040412425.1 Macrobrachium rosenbergii
ATACTTAACTTTTATATATATGTATATATATATGTATATATATATATGTATATATATACATACATAAACAAAACGTAGAGTGAAGGCTGTATTCACAATGTCAAGCGAACTTAAAAGAACGATTAGCAAAATAGAAACAATAAAAAATGTCACAAAGAACCTTCCAACGGATTTGATCTTGGTTCTCAAAATGAATTTTCGAAAACTGACATTTTAATACTTCATGTGCACAAAAATTCCTCCAGTTGACTTCTTGTGTCGTAAATTGCTCAGTGAATTGGCTACTAAGTGGAACTAGCAGCCATGGTCCAATAATCAGTACTTGGTAACTTGCACTACATCATAGGATAATGGTGTCAGCGGCAAAATGGGTAACAATGTGGCCCGAGAAGCAAACATAGTGAGTGAGCGAATGTATGGGCGAGTATAGTAGTACTCTATCAAGCCATACTGATTTTATAAACAATCTAGCAATGCTTATAATTCTCTCTCTCTCTCTCTCTCTCTCTCTCTCTCTCTCTCTCTCTCTCTCTCTCTCTCTCTCTCTCTCTCTCTCTCTCTCTCGATGATGGGACAGGGAACTTCATGGCTTCATGTAGACCAAGCCTGATAAGGGAAAAAGTGAGGCCTAACTATGAAAAATACCGTAGCCCTAATTCTTGAAACACGCGGAAAATCTTTAGGCACGTTCTGCTAAATCCCATTGTACCTCTGTTGACATTAGCATTGTATAATGTACCTGGTAGCCAGTAAAATGTGGTGTGTTTCACCATCTAACTATCCCCTTCGGAAAGGTGTCGACAGGAGGGTACAAGCTTCCGGTTTCTCACAAAGTCTCTAGGGATGAGGTTGCTGGCCCCACGTCCTTTACCTTAATGGGAGTAATCCCCAGCCTAGCAAATATGAGTCAAGAACTGCACCGTTTAGACACAGCATTCATTTTGTGTGGGTGACTTTGTCTATGTATTCTGATATATATATATATATATATATATATATATATATATATATATATATATATATATATATATATATATATATATGTGTGTGTGTGTGTGTGTGTGTGTGTGTGTGTGTGTGTGTGTGTGTGATATGTAAGAAGAAGAAAGAATGATGAAAATCACTGGCCACAGAAGCTGCTCTCAAGCCTTGGAAGCTGACAGAAAAAAAAAATGGCAGCATCAAGACTAGAAAAGATTTAAAAGACTCACTCAACAAACTTCGGCCAACAGGAAGAAGACAGCGTCCGTTGGAAGACGCTCCTGTCTCGCTTGGGGGAGAGAGGTGGGGAAGGGGGGTAGAAGCGACAGGCGTTAGCCTCGCTCATGTTCTCATAGTAACAATGCCAGTGCATATATATATATATATATATATATATATATATTTATATATATATATATATATATATATATATATATATATATATATATATATATATATATGATTTTCTCATTTATATATATATATATATATATATATATATATATATATATATATATATATATATATATATATATATATATATATATATCCTTCTTTAAATTCATTTATTAATTGTATTTTGTCTTTTGTAGCTTTCTTCTTCAAGCACAACGATCCTTGCCTTCACTTTGACTTCATACAAAACCTAAGGACCAATTTCGGATTTCTAAAGCAACTGTGAAAGCCAATAATGACCAATTTAGAATTACTGAAGCCATACTGAAAGCAGTCCACCTGTCTAGCTCGCTTTACTTTCCCGGGGATGTAGAAATTATTATCATCATTTATATTTAACTGCTGCGCTTGTGAGGGCGTGGGAGACTGCAGCTACATAATGTAGAACCTGAGAACTTTCGTTCTCTCTCACAGCCCTGTTTCGTATTTCGCATTTCGGAGAGGATTTTTAAAATATTTCCACGAACAATAACAGAATTCAGTACATGGTATCAGTGTATAACAGCAATTTCATATAAAACAATAAACAAGCAAATAAATACACAAATGAACAAGAAACAAGCAACAGAAAATTATGAAAGAGGGGCGTAATATAATTCCAGTGATTTTCACTCGAAGTTCGAAGCCTTTCAAAAAGTTGGTTTCTATCGACCCTTTATGACCCAAGCTGCTGAGATCAGCCTGTTATTTAAGGTCTGTTGTAAGAGTCTAAACTACTAACTGTTGAGAGAGAGAGAGAGAGAGAGAGAGAGAGAGAGAGAGAGAGAGAGAGAGAGAGAACATCATCTTTAAGGACGAATCATTATCGCCATTATCAGCAAAAGAATTACCGCGCGCTTGTTGTCACGACAATCAATATTCCACTTTGGCCTGTGGCCATCCGTCTGCCAAACGCTTGTGCCAGTGCCCACTGCACAACACAGTGGAACGGACATTCTTCTGCTCATGGGCAAAACGGGATGAAGTGTGACCGGCTGCAAGGGATCTGATAGTGGACAGAATAAGGTTTCTTTCCATTGCAATTGCTTCCAGGTTACCCCTGGGGAAGATGAGGCGCTTGTAAGCTACCCTTGTTGGGAGATGCAACTTTTTACTTCCCTGTGGAGGATATTTCAGGCAAAAGTTTAAAGGACCTCGCATAAAAAAAAAAATTTAGAATAAATAAACTGATAATGAACAGACAAAAGAGAAAAGCTACGAGGGCAGAAGAAGATTTCAAATGTCCTAGTTAGGAGACATGCAATGACAACCTGTCAGTCCTGCTTGAGGTAACCAAGTTGCAATCACACACCATGGGCAGAGGTGCTCGATGAAGCCATTAACGCTCTGGGAAATGCAACTCATTTTCATTTGCAGCCAAGGCTTGGTAGAATAATAAGTGAGAAATTTGTTTCTTGAAAGAAGTGAGATTACAGGGAACCGAAAAAAACGGGATTAGAAAGCCCTGAAGTAGTGGGAGACAGTCATCAAGCCTAGCACTTCGAGGACTGGTGATTTGTGCGGATTGTATTTGGGAGATGATGGCCTAACAGGTGTTGTTGAGTAAGTAAGGAGCCTCTCTTCAACTAAACGCAACAGAATTTTTAAGTTCTTTTTTTCAATTACTGCTTCACATACATTGAAGTAGTTGATTTATTATTAAACTTGTGTGATTTTTTCTGCATTATATTACACTTCATTTAACTTGGCACCAACTCCCTGGCTAGAAATTAACAGGCGGCGTAGGACCATAAAGGTATAGGTCTAGCAACTTCATCCCAAAACTGATGCTCAGAAACGAAAGGTAACACCCAAGGCGGAAATGCAGAGAGCTACTGGGTATTCAAGAGGTCCAGTATCATTGTGCTTGTGTTGACTTAACAAGCGCATATACCTAGTGATTAGATGACCCAGGTGGGTCGCAGCTAGGGTGGATGAAGGTTGATAACCACTAAAGACAGCTTCCTGGGGATGATATATATATATATATATATATATATATATATATATATATATATATATATATATATATATATATATATATATTCATACATATACATATATACAGTACATAGACATACGTACATATATATGCACATGAGTCTATAGAACAAAAAAATGTGTACACTGTCTCCGTCTATAAGAATCCAATGGAAAACAGACGCGACCTAGCAGAAGGCCAACGCTTATCAGGCTTCCTCTAACCTTGAAACCTTTCAGTTCTCGTCGAAGTGTAATCCCAGTGCGCCTCGAAGGCCTAAAAAGGCTGCCTAAAAATGTTGTTAGCTCTGCTAGACTCAACAACGCTGGCTAAGGTAAAACAACACGAAGGGGTTATACGATTTACTGTCGTTTGGTAACGGGACTTTGAGCTCTGGAATGAGGCTGTTGGTGTTTCAGAGAGAGAGAGAGAGAGAGAGAGAGAGAGAGAGAGAGAGAGAGAGAGAGAGAGGCTTCCGTTGTGACGTCTCAACAGTACGTAAGGATGATTCCATAATCGTTACTTCGGGCTGAGTGTTATATAATGAATCTATTACTTCTGCTGAAGAAGAAGCTTTTAACACTGTGCTCCTACGTCATTGTTTAGTTGGGTTTAGCTGTTCTAGCTGTTGTTTATTTACTGGATTATAGAAGTTTTTGTCAGTTTTTAATTTTACTCTTCTTTTTAAATTCACTCATATATATATATATATATATATATATATATATATATATATAGTATATATATATATATATATATATATATATATATATATATATATATATATATATATATAAGAAACTGAGAGTGATCTGTCTCAGATTCTTTCTTGAAAACTCAATAATCTATTTGCTCATTCAATGTATAATAATAATAATAATAATAATAATAAAATAATAATAATAATAATAATAATAATAATAATAATAAACCAAAAACTTTTCTAACGTCACTAAATTTCTACTCGAAGTTTCAGAAGTGGGGAGAATTAAGACCCACCGTTGCCAATCCCCATGTCTATAAACTGGTATTTTTTTTACGTCATAAACAATATACGCTTCGGGCATAGTCTCACAGGTAATTACTATGTCATTAAGCGACTTTACTTCCAATTTCCCGGACCTTTACACGCCCTCAAAGCCATAAAGCCCTCATGGATTAATTATTAGGCCTATTTAAACAAGTTCGTTCTGCGTCATTGTAAGACCGCCTCCTGTCATTTGGATATATTAAAGTTACCTCATCATCAGCTTCAGTAACGATCCTTTTTCTGGTGACTTCAAGACCGTGATGGAGTTCTACTTCAAGTTCCTCCTCGATTTTCTTTCATACGTGAAAAGGAAGATGGTTTTGCTAAGCAGCTCCTTGCTGTGCTTGAGTTTCTTAGTCGATTGTAGTTCTTCTTGCGCTGTCTGTCACTCAGGACTTCTTTCAGCGATAAGGGTTTTTGGTTACAAATCAAGCACTTTTGAATATATTTTATGAGCGTCTTGGTGCATCCTTTTTACTTTTATTAGCTTACCAAGAACACTAAGTTATTCACAAAGCGATGAAGTTCAGAATACCAGCAATGTATTCTTATCTGCAGTGTTGTCCTTTTGGTGATACTATGCATCCAAGCATTGCTTCAACAGTACTGCTTGTGTAATCATTCTTGTTCCAAGATACAGAATGATAGTGATCTAGCCCTCTGTCTTGAAACACAGAAATGCATTATACCTATGTTCTGAGTTACAGCATATACTAGTCTTTAACTCAGTGATATGGAAGGAAACCGTATCTAACTCCCACCTCGGAGACACACTATTCTGGTACCAAGAAGGTTAACGTTAGACCGAAGAAGCTTGACCTAATTTTGTTGTTTTGATATACAGATTATTACCAGTCCTCCTCCCAGTTCTGATGTATGGAAGCCTTCCTTTCAACACTCACTTCTGAAATTAAGGAAATGCTAAAGCTGGCCTGACCATTTGTTCAAATACAGATTAGGGTTAACTAACGCCCCTGTTCAGACAAAAGACAAGACATTACACTTTACTTTAGTGTCTGAAGTCAGAGAAGGAAGCTAGACTCAACTTTGTACTGGAAAACCGTGCAAACTAAATCTTTAATTTCCTGTCCTGAGACGCTGAAAGGAATCAGGCCTTTAATAGCCTCTCAATCCGTGGTACAGAACGCCACTATATCTTACTCTTTATTCTGAATACCAACAGGTCACTAGTCCTAATTCCCTGATAACGAGAAGGTCTCAAGACCCAACAGGCTGTTTTGATAGAGGTCATCATTCTTCTACGGTGGAGAAAGATTAGAAGATAGGACTATATTCTACTCGGAACAAATTCGGAGGATCAAAAACTAAATGAATAAATAACTAAAATGAACTAAATAAAAAAATACACCTGTGCGCAATGGCTAATGACTCAGGAACGGGGCGTACCGAAGGAAAATACTACGGCAAAACAAACCATAGCGACAGGAAAAACAGGAGGAAACACCAGCAAGGCAGTCTTCGCGAACAGAACCAAGCGTGACCTTGGGAGGATGCCAGTTAGCCGAGGAAGTGCCGTGCAAAAAGAAGAAGAAGAAGAAAGAATGACAAAGACGAGAAGCCATCTTCTTCTGCCGCTGTTGCTCAAGAGTCTGCTTGACGCAAGCGCCAAAATAGACAACAGGAAGTCTGCTGTTACGTAGCAGAGAAGCCGTAACGTAATACTTTGTGTGTGTGTGTGTGTGAGCACGGGGGAATATAATTGTAGATATGAAACTATTCAAAGCATTCTGATTGCTTGCTTTTGCATTAATAGCTGCCTTTATGAAGGTTCTTGAACTTGTATTTACGTACAAAATGCTATTTATCAATTCAACATCACAGATGTTTTTAGTTTTGGGTACGGATACAAAACATCTATAAATAATTGAGTAACTTCCTCTCTCTCTCTCTCTCTCTCTCTCATTCTTATTAAGTTCATCAGATTGATTATTTTCAAAAGTTGATGAAACAAATCTCCAATATTATCTGAAGACGAAAGCTGACCAGTCCTACATTATCAGAAATAGTCTCACCTGCCAACATTTTTGTGTCTAAATGTAAATTTACGTTAAATTTTCGTAATCACATCTAAATTATCACTTAAATACTACCTACAAATGCTTAATGCTAATGAATGAAAACTGAATGCACCAGGCAACACACATCAACGGAAGGTTTCAGCTGTCGCAGTTTGTCCGTGTGTTACATGAAACACGTAGTACCAATGTCTTTAACTTCGGGAATATTAGTTTCCAAGGCATAAATGTTGCTTGAACCCATTATAACGAAATAGAGAGGGCTTATGGCTGATTTATTTTTTTATTCAGCATTGTGCATTTATATTTCATACATCTGAAACCTGCTTCGCAACACTACGCACTTTTGTTTGGACCACCCAATCATAGTGTAGTACCACAGTGTACAAAAACTTCACGTTGTGGTGCTAGAAAGAGATAATTACAAATTTAGTGTGGATTTTAAAAACTTTAAAGATTTTTCATTGACTTTGTATTATGTGTATTATATAAAAACATGCATGCTTAACAATGGCGATAGAACCATCATACAGGCATACCATTTTTAGTATTTTCATAAGAAGGTAATACCTAAGTAATGGGTGACTTTTATGTAGTAGAGGAAGACGACTACAAATTTCTCATTTCTGTAATCTCATGTGCATATATTTATGTCATTTCGTTAATTTTCTTTACATGAATGGTACTTTAATTCACTGACTGATTGTAGTCGATATCTGAAACATAAGCATTCTCTCTCTCTCTCTCTCTCTCTCTCTCTCACACACACAACTGGACAACCCGAGTTCGATTCTCGAACCGAACGAGGAAGGACAGATGGGCGTGATCCCTACGAATCCAGTGCCCTTGTTGACTTGGGTAGTGAATTATGTATGTAGTTGTAAGACGACTGTTGTGGGTCGCAGCAAGAGTGGGGAGAGAGAGAGAGAGAGAGAGAGGGAGAGAGAGAGAGAGAGAGAGAGAGAGAGAGAGAGAGAGAAAGCTAGACGTGTTCACTGGTCTGTCAAATTGTGTATCATGAAAACGGGAACTCGGGAAGGCCTCGATGAGGTAATCCTCATCCACTCATACAAACATACATACACACATATATATATACATATGTATATACAATATGTGTATACGTGTGTTCGTTAGCATTCCGTCTGTCTGTCTTAACGCCGGTATATAGGCTAAATTCAGTAAATCTCTCTCTCTCTCTCTCTCTCTTTCTCGCTCGCTCACTCAAAAAAGTGACTTTAAATAACTAGTAATTAAGAGTAAGAACAATCAATCTCAAAAACTAGCATCGGCTTTCGCTCGAGTGAGATAAAAAAAAATGTAAAAAGTACATGCATACAAAATAAATGAGGCATTTCTCTTACCACTTTCTTGGCCAATTCTTTCATCTAGCCTCAGTTTTGTTTTAACGATTGGAGGATGGCGCGGCGCCAAAAGCCAAGGCCAGGAAACGCTCTGAGCATTTGTGACATCCTACAAAAATTCCTTTGACTAACTCTCCTCCTCCTCCTCCCAGCTTTTTACACAGTCCCATCAGCTACTCCAACAACCAGATCTGAGTTCGGCCCTATTGCTAGCCTCTCTCTCTCTCTCTCTCTCTCTCTCTCTCTCTCTCTCTCTCTCTCTCTCTCTCTTAGGCCTATCTATGTGTATCTATCTAGATCTATCTTGCCATCGTGCAAACCCAATCAATTATTCAACACCTCTCTCTCTCTCTCTCTCTCTCTCTCTCTCTCTCTCTCTCTCTCTCTCTCTCTCTCATACACACACCCGCACAAGTGGTTATCGGTTAAAATTAACATTTAGATATCTAATAATATAAGTAACAAAATTTCAGTGGGACTTCTAACATCTGTAAAGTACCACTTTACCAAAACCGAAGAGAGAGAGAGAGAGAGAGAGAGAGAGAGAGAGAGAGAGAGAGAGAGAGAGAGAGAGAGAGAGAGAAAATCATTCCAGTTGATAATTCATTTGAGCATCGAATAACGAAATGAAGGTTTACAACCCAGCGACAACAACCACAATTTAAATGACAGCTCTTTAATCAAAGCCATTATAAAATAAAAAGACTAAAAATATTTCGTCTCTATTTTTCCCCTCATTTTTCAGACATGGCCAGTGTTCTGTGGAAGCCTGCTTAAAACTACCATGACTTTCTTGCCGTTCTCTTTATGAATGCACAAATTTCTAACAATACTAAGATAATAAAGTAGGTAAAATACAAAGACAAATGAATACATGGCACCATAAGCTAAGTGAAGTAAAAAAAAAATCAGGCGGGAACATTTTGTAGACCAAGTAACCAGCCACACCTCAGCTGAAGACGTATTAAAGATCTCACAATATCTCTCTTTTTTTCTCTGTCGCTACCTCTTTTCTGCCCAATTACCCTGTTCTTCTTTATCAAGGGCACCATTCTTTACTCTTAACTTAGAGAACTTACAGGTGGTCTTAGACGCTTCACTCTACGCAGAATATTTACAGCGCTGCTTAATTTATTGAGTTTATTTATGTCTGCCTAATTTCTAGAGTCTAATGGGACGCGCTTTTGGACTCTGAATTTTTACAGCTAGATCTACTGCAGAGTCTTGTAGGTAGCGTATTTATAATGTACAGGGAATTTGGCTGTTTCTTATCTATCTGACATTTTAATACAATAGACCTTATTTTAAAATTTTATCCGTTTTCAAATGTTATCTTTCATAGGTTGACAGTGTTTCGTAGTACTATAGCAATTTATTAACCAAGCTTCCAGTTTATTCATCAAGATTTAAATTATTTTTACTTCCAACATTAGTACAGCGTTGTTTTGGAATCAGCTTTCATCGGATAAAAAGCCAACCGTTAAAACGAAAGACAAAACAAACTTAGACCGAGGAACTCTGGTCGCGGACTCTAGTCGCAAGCTACAGTCGCGTGTCGTCTCCCTCCTTCGGTGCCTGTTGAATAAGATTAGATGCGCCACCACGCCCTTAGCTACCCTGTTTGCTACAGACACAACGGCGCCTTTAACTTTTGTGTGTTGTATGAATGAATATCCGCCTAATTTTACTTTTTCTCTTTTAAAGGGTCTCAAATCCAGTGTCTTATGCTTAGATCTTTATCTAGACTCTAATGGGTCTAACCCAAATTGGACGGTGGAAAGCCTTGTATCCTTCTGCCGTTTTCGGCAACTTTAAGGTTTAATATATTTTTTCCATTTATGAACTTTCATGTCCGCAGGTTTTTTTATTATTAATATATATTACTCCTCTTTAGAGCCTTTAGAGGGCGTGGCTTTAGAGGGCCTTCCGGTTCTCGCCAGGCCTTTGGGATGATGGTACTAGCCAAGCTCTACTAGCTCTGTACTCTTCCCCGCCCTGGGTGTGACAGCCAAAGTCGTTTGCATTCCAAGTGAATGTACATATTTTTAAGACATAAATCAATAACGACAAACGAACGAAAAGACGTCATTATTTACAGTGATACATGCCAGAATAAAAACAATGCCAAAACGAAAAGAATTAGCTGAATTTACGCCAAGAAAAATACGACATGCTCAAATATTAACTTCACATTTCGTCAGCGAAGGCGTTTCAATGCGCGCCAAAATTAAACAAATAAATGCATCTTGATCCTTGAAAGGCTAGAGACGAAAACATAAAAATTAAAATGTAAGCTATCTGGCCCAGATCGGCTGCGAAATTGATAAGGAAAGCCTCAGTGACAGACAAACTACAAGACAAACAAAATGAAACGAAGTACAAATGAGGCGAGGCGCGGATTACAACGACCTCCAGTTCAGCGCCATTAATTTCTCCATTTCATCGGGTTCTGACTTTTTTCTTATTCGGTTGAAATTTGCTTCGCTTTACCCACATAAATTTCGCCTGAACTAAAACTTATTCTATTATTTCTTCACTGGGTCTAGGTATCACTGATAGATTAGTCAGGAATTTACACTAATAAAACAAGTCTGTGAGACAATAATCGTCTTTCAACAAATGTAGTGATCATATGGAGAGAGAGAGAGAGAGAGAGAGAGAGAGAGAGAGAGAGAGAGAGAGAGAGAGAGAGAGAGACTCAATAAAAAAGCAGCAAATAAAAGAGCAAAAAGCCAAATACACCGAGACATCACAAATTGGAAAACACCGCGGCCGTTATACAAGAGACTCGGTTAGAGCTTAACCAGCGGTGTATTTATGTCGCACTGGTTCTTTGTCTAGTACGAGTTTATTTCCCGCCTCTGTATTGTTCTACTACTACTGCTGCTACTGGTGTTTCTCCTGCAGATAGCGAGGACAGCATCGCAGGCATTTGTTTCTAGTGAGGAAAGATATGAAAGGCTCCAATACAAGAGAGTTCCCTCTTCTGCTTTCCGCTATGAACAATGAAAACAAGAGGTAGAGAAAACGGCTTCTTCACGTCACTGACAGCATGCCACGTAATGGAGAACCGGAGATAATTATAAATAGTAGCTGTGCATGAGCACGGCTAATGCGAGTAGCACAACTCACTTCGCTTCTGGTTTCCTACTAGTTCTTCTGATAATGATATATATATATATATATATATATATATATATATATATATATATATATATATATATATATATATATATATATATTCCTTGCTAGAAGAATTATTGTTCCACTGTATGAAGATAAAGATGACAAAGGCGAGTCTGAGAGTTTAGGGGCATAGTATTACTTAGTGGCGAGATTACGGTAAGAATTTAAGAGTGGAAAAGTCAAACAGATAACAAGGATAGTTGCCATTGGTCCCGGGAGTAAAGGCTGATCTGCTATTTGGGAGGCCATCCCTCCACCATGGGATCCACAACCTTGTACAAGAACCTAACTTCCTTGATGTACTGTACATCACATCTGTATCCTAAACCATTGGCGCCTACCTAGACAACAATGCCTAGGTTGTACAACTTAGTTCAGTGGTTGCTGTCCCCAGCAAATTGACTCACCTTAATTATCAAAAGATCTCATCTGCAATTCAAGGGAAATTTCTTCCCCCATGGGATTCACAACCCCTAAAGTGCCTTGGGACACAGCGTAATATATATATATACATATATATATATATATATATATATATATATATATATATATATATATATATATATATATGTATATATAATGTGAATGTCCAGCAGTAACACAAAACCTCTCTCTCTCTCTCTCTCTCTCTCTCTCTCTCTCTCTCTCTCTCTCTCTCTCTCTCTCTATATATATATATATATATATATATATATATATATATATATATATATATATATATATATATAATATATAATCTAAATCTAGCGGCGTCAATTATTTCAAATATTGGTAAAACTGACGCAACTGACCCCAACCATTCTACAATGAATTATTCAGAAACAAGGTCCTTCCTATTACCATGAACCTCCACTATCTCACAACCAATTCACATCCTTCCTTTTACATAATTCACTACTCTGAACCTGAGATCCATTGATAAACTTTCTCCCCAGCATGCAAACACTTGCTTTAAACCGCTCACTGTAGAAGATCCTTGGGATTACTGTAAGTTCGCTTCGGCCCTCAACTGCTTTACACTCTGCTATTATAGTCATGCCTTTTGGTCTCTTCCCAATTAGCTGCTCCTATTTTCACCTCCCACGAGAGAGGAAATCCTTCTGGTGAGCTTGAAAAGCCTCTGTAAGCTCATGTTGCTCTCCTTCCTTCACCTGTTATGCCAATCGCCTTTTTAAAACTATTGCTATTATTTGCAATATTTTTACCCCTAAGGGCCTGCAAGTGTCTACCAATATTATTTGTACAGTACCACAACTTAGTTTTACATTTTAGGTATTTTCTTTTTCCATGTTTAGGCGTTTTGTTACATGTGTTCTCTATTCACCTGTCAGTTACAATACAATTCTCTGAACAGCAGCTGTTGAACTCTACTGACTCTGCACTTACTTTGCTTTTCTTTTACAGAGGCTTTTAACAGTCCTTCAAAATACTCACCCAATATACTTTGGATATTATGTAACCTTTATGTTTGTGTATATCCATTTAGATTGCGTACCACCTCAAGAAAACCACTTCTGAAATCTATAGGTTCTCCTCTGCTTCAAGTTTTATTCTGGACTTCTTCGGCTTTGCTTTTTTGATAAGGTTCATGCTCGCTAAATATATGGTAGTGAGGAATCTATTTATCCTTACTTCCAGTTGCAACCATCTAAACTTCATTTCTCATCAAGTCTGAATTAGCATAGAGTGACAGTGTGTATCACTCTCCATATGACCAAGAATTGCCATTTTCAAAGAATTCTAGTAATTCAGTTCCTTTAGTAACTCATGACCCACCTTGTCACCCCATCCACAGTTGGATCTCCATATTATGTGTGTCTGTCTGTGTGCTTTGCTCTCTCTCTCTCTCTCTCTCTCTCTCTCTCTCTCTCTCTCTCTCTCTCTCTCTCTCTCTCTAAATTTGCAAGTAATTTGATAATGTTGTATGTCTAGTCTTGCATTTAGATTACAACCAATGCTAACACCATTCAGTTACTGTACTCTCAAATTACACAGCAAAACCAACGGCCCTCCTTTTCAGTGTTCCCTTCAGGTCCAAACGTTCAGAAAAGGTCAGAAAGTGGTATCTTAGTTGGAGATGAGAATGAACCGTGGGAGAGCTATGACCTTACTGATCAGCCTATTTCATACCACGGTCCCACTTTATGATTTGTTGAACAGTATACTTGATGATTTCGGACGTTTTTCCTCAGCAACTGCAAAAACATATCTAATGCTGCGAGATAATTTGCATTATTTACGAAGCTCCCAGTCTACAGAGATGGCAGCATTAGTACCATAGGCTACATTGTTCCCACAGGTGGATGTCTAGTTATAATATCTCACAGTAATGGTTAGAGTAGACCATTTTTCTGGCGTTATATTTCTATATAAAACCTTTGCTCTCACCTTCAGTAGCTACGGCTTTGGGATAAGTTAGAGTCACAGGGTCAAGTTACTTGGAACCAGAAGCATATTAAACACCCGCACCTCCCAACCCTCCCACCCCCCGTCTTCCCATCAATCTTAAAGAGATTGGGGCTCCGAAGGTTAACGCCCTACCTTAGGGTGGCTCCAGGGAAAATCTACACAAGAGTCACGACCACATTCATACACTAACTGCTGAATTACTGATAAACCCCTCGTGCAGTTAAATATACACAATATTGGGAGCTTCATGAACCTGTCCTCACTCCTTTGGATCTATGGTACAACTTATTAGTTCTGGCACTTGTCACATAATTGCAAAGCAAATTGGTGTTGTTTGTGTGCGCGCGTTGTACGTGTTGAATAATAATAATAATAATAATAATAATAATAATAATAATAATAATAATAATAATAATAATAATAATAATTAATATTCTTCGTGTGTATGTGCTGTACAGTAATAATAATAAATCAATAATAATGATGATGGTCACTTCCCCGAGGAGTTAAAATTGCATTCGGTTTCGTGGTCAGGCAACGAAGCAAAAACCACCTCACATAAAAAGAGGAATGAAAAAAAAAAGAAATAAAAAAAAAAAGGCGAAATAGTCGGTGGGCAGCCGAGCGCTGAAATAAGCGAGCATGTGTTGATCACTTGCTATGGGTACCCTGGCCAAACAGCCGGAAGAGAGAGAGAGAGAGAGAGAGAGAGAGAGAGAGAGAGAGAGAGAGAGAGAGAGAGAGACCTTCTGTGCGCCAGGGAGTATATTCAATGATAAATTTTTAACTATTTAAGATTGTGTGTGTGTGTCTATATGTATGGGGAAGTGGTTTGCACTTGCTTAAATTTCATAGGCAGGGGATTGATCCCAGGTTTTGCCTCGTATTCAGCCTTTTCTTCCCTTTTATTCTTTATTTACTACAATTATAAGTATTATCATCGTTATTCTTATAATCATATAAGTTAATAAACATCAAAAGCAAATAATGATACAGTTTTCAGTAGCATGACCTTTGAAGGAATACACGACTAAAAGATTCTCACTGGTAATTACAAATATCAGGCACAGCCTTCGCGTAATCAACACTAAGATCTTTAAGCAATAATAATTTGAGAGAGTATAATTCAAAGTACCAATTAGTTACGTGCAGTCTAAACCTCGTCAGTTTCGTCAAATGTAGGACAGCGTGAGGTTACACACACACACACACACACACACACACACACACACACACACACACATATACACATATATATATATATATATATATATATATATATATATATATATATATATATATATATATATATATATATACACCAGTAGGGAAGCGCCACCTACATAATATCAGTAAGAGACCAAGGCCGAAACCTGAAGCAGCATTGTTTCACAAATTTATTGGGACATGTTTCGACCAATCGACCAACACTCTCACTCGTTATCAACCTACAGTTCATAAGATAATAGTAATACAAATCTTAATAATACAATTATTGATGATACAACACAGGAATTTACTGTATATATATAAAAAAAAATATATATATATATATATATATATATATATATATATATATATATATATATATATATACAAATATATATTTAAATATATATATAATATATATACACACACACACACACACATATATATATATATATATATATATATATATATATATATATATATATATATATAATAGCTTCCATGGCTAAAAAATAAAATTTATAACCCATACAATCCCTACAATAATGTCTCTGCTAAAGTTCTTGTGGTAGTGCAACAACCACTCGCTCGAGTTCAGCAGAAACACATGAATGAGAGAGAGAGAGAGAGAGAGAGAGAGAGAGAGAGAGAGAGAGAGAGAGAGAGAGAGCCTTAATTAAACATCAGGAGATCATTTTTTGGCACTTCGCCCCCTTGCAATGTCAGGCCCTTCTTTCGTGACCTTCACGAACCTATCTCATATTCGGCAATGTATGGAAGTAACAGGAGGGGAACCATGGTCTAGTTTCTGTAAAGTCAGCAGAAAATGAACAACATCAAGTTGAGTGTGTAGTTCTCTCTCTCTCTCTCTCTCTCTCTCTCTCTCTCTCTCTCTCTCTCTCTCTCTGGCTGTCTCCTGACAGGATGGAATATTGTCCGTAGTACTTTTGGCTTTAATGTGACTCCTAAATTCAAAAGAGCAAGAATGAGCAATTATACCTTGGGATCTGAAGATCAAGGATGTTTTGCTGTCCAAAAGTATAGTGAAGTATTGTTTCTGTCACTGTGATCAGAACTGTGGGTCTGAATTACCTCATGAGATAATTCAGTCAACGCTCAGTTAATATTGCACATGCTCTTTTTACTGACTGAAAGGTTGTTACATCAATTACTTCTCAAAATGTTTGTGCTGAATGACATTTTACATAGATAGTAAAATCTGGAGGTGATGAAGCAATCTTCCACACTTACATATAAGTTCTCCTTGTTCTGGAGTTTGTATAAAGTGCTGAGTAATAGTAAGGGGTAATGAATTATCTGTATGACTGGGGAAGCATACAGTGTATGATATATATGCATAAATTACTGAAATCCTATATTGTGAATACTGAGTCATTATCAACAGTGTTTGAAGTTATGATGTTTAAGCTTTAATTTCAGAAGTCTTATGTTGTGCTCATCTGGCCCTGGCCAAAGGTGTATCCTGAAAGCTAATGAATAAGGTGTTACTTATTACTTTTAAGAGAAAGTCACATCTGTTACAAAAGTAAAAAATACATCCAGCCACAATGGAACTAAGAAAAATAATCCAAAGAAGGTAATTACACAAAAAAAAATTTAACAAAGACATTTCCCATCTTGCCTTGAGAAAACACTTGAAAACGGATCAGCTGCAAAGTAAGTCACACAGATTGCAACTGAGATTAGGGTCCGATGCCAAAAACTTCTAAAAAAAATGGAAAAATTCCGACTTGAACTGCAAGATCGTGGATGAACTTCATGTGCTGAAGGTATTTGTAACACTAGTTGCTACACTAGCCTACAAAGAAGGCTCACCAGCATTGCATCGAAACACCCAACATGAACAGCATTATTTACCTGTATCTTCCATGCAATCACTCAGTTCCTGGTTATATATATATATATATATATATATATATATATATATATATATATATATATATATATATATATATACACATACACATATATATATTTAAAAAAAAAAATATATATATATATATATATATATATATATATATATATGGTTAAAAGTGTTTGTTATTGTAACCCGCGCTTCCTGGAAACCGCTAAAAATAAAAAAAAAGGAAATTTATGGTACTGCAACAACAGTTCCAATCAATACGCCAAGTTCGTGGAAGCACAAATATGCCCTCTCTCTCTCTCTCTCTCTCTCTCTCTCTCTCTCTCTCTCTCTCTCTCTCTCTCTTTGCGACATGTTTTTGATTGGGAAACCCTTCAGTACATATAACACCCTGATCAGATAATCAGTTACGTACGTACATATCATAATTTTTATTTTTGTTTCTATTTATGTGTGATAAGTCGGAAAGGAAACCTGTTATCTGTTAGTTTTGTTCAATTTCTCTCTCTCTCTCTCTCTCTCTCTCTCTCTCTCTCTCTCTCTCTCTCTCTCTCTCTTGGTTCTTCATTCATATATCTGCATCTAGTCTGTTAGAACTTTGCTATGAAAAATCCATGAATTTCTGTGTTGTCTAACGCTATTATTATTATTATTATTATTATTATTATTATTATTATTATTATTATTATTATTATTATTATTATTATTCTAAAGCACTTTAACAAAGCAACTTAGTGATATTCGTACATTCTCATTAGGGTGGATCGAAGGCATTTTTGTTAAATGAGAGATGAACAACAGAGCAAGACAAAGTTTAAGAAGTTGGACAGCTATGATGATTCCAGGAAGAATAATAAATGACATAAAGCATAAACGATAAATGATGTACCTTCCCTTCTACGATTGAATAATAATAATAATAATAATAATAATAATAATAATAATAATAATAATAAGGCCAAGCAATTCAATTGTGACCAAAGCACAGACGTGTCAGGCCATGCGGTTGGCATTGACTCACTCCATACCTCTCTCTCTCTGTGTCTATAAATAGCCTAAAAGCTGAGGGCAAGGTCTCTTCTTTTGTGCCCATCGGAGATATATGGTATGCCCCTCAGGAAACACTAGAATTGAATTTAAATTTTAATCCGTGTTATTTCCTTCTTCCACCCCTTCATTCCTGGTTCTTTGTGTCTTTTAGTTTGTGAAGTTGAAGAACGCACACACATACACACAAATACACACAAGCAAATACACATAGCTATGTATTTTGACTTCTACCTATTGCCTGTTCACTAATGCCCTATGAAGTGTCGAAAGCTTAGGATTCTAATCTATCGTATCCCGAGGATGAGGAACGGCTTAGAAGAGGTTGTGAACCCCTTGGTGAAGGAAATTCTCACTTAACTATGGATGAGCTTATCCGTGCCAAAATACTGGGAGGAAATCTGGAGCGTCTGTAGAGTGAAAGTTATGGAAGTGAAGTGTGACTGCTGATTGCAAATGAAAGAGTGTAGGTAGGGGCTGCAGATATGAAGTGTTTAAATAGTATTTGTGTTAAAAGAACTGAAACGGTGAGAAATGTGGAGATACGTAGGAGTGGTAAAAGGCTTAGTATAGGTGAAAGAATGGGCCAGTGTGTTCTGATGAGACGGTTCGGCCATGTGGAAAGAATGGAGGATGATAGGCCAGCGAAAAGAGTTTACAAGGAAATATTTGATCATTGAGGCTCCCCCTATATGTATAGGCTAACTCTGTTGTATTTTCTTCACATCGGTATACAGAATCGTGGTTTTCCGTGTGCATTTGTGTGTGTGTGTGTGTGTGTATATATCTGTGCGCATAAAAATTCTCTTTGATTTACTAACAAGAGTGACTACTGCGAAATAACATAGCAAGTGATCCCTGCAAAGAACCAGTGATTGACGAATTTTGCTCTGAGCAGTATAATAATGGTGAAACTCCATGAACTGCATTTTATTTTATTGCGTACTGTTGTTTTTCACTTATTCAGTTACAGAAAGTAATTCTGTCTTTCACTGGATAAATCCTCAAGTCAAGTTAACAAGGCATTCTGGATTTCACCTCGTGATTTTCCCTCACAAATTCCTTTTTATTTCGAAGAGGCTCACTGTTTTGAATTCAAATTCTTATTTATATTTAGTGATTCTTCTCAATCAATATTTTTGTACTTTCCTTTCCTAGAAATTCTTGGTATTTTAGAATGATTGCTAAGACAATATTATGAAAATAAAATGAATTCAGAGCATACTCCCAACACATTTATTTGTCACTGACATCCCTATCTATCTCTGTAACATTCATCGTAACAAAATTATATTATATATGAATAATATTGTGAATTTATTAAAGTAAGGCCGGTGAGAAAAAAATAGTTAGAAATAAAGAGAACAAAAGTCTCATTCGAAATACCTGTAGGAATGTTGAATTAGAGGTATAAGAAACCAATTACGAAGGTAAAAATACTAAAAATACTAAATATAATCTACCTGACTAATGAAAGTGCAAGATAAAGGGAGATGATAAAATTATGAGGTTCCAATGTATTATGGTTTAAGTTGGTCTCACTTGTACACTGTTTCTACAGTGCAGTTTCTCAATGAATTTGGAAGTGACTGAAACTGTCAGCTATGAAATAAAACAAATTTAATTTTCATAAACTGACTTAAGAGAAACGATATACACAAATTCATGTAGACATGTATGCATTCAAAGAATCGTGCAGATGAAAGTAGGAAGTTCGTTAAAAGTCATACTCCAATCGTTATTTTTCCTTGTGTCTCTTAACACTGTTTGAAATGTTGTTTATGATGCAAGATACTGTAATGCTTCACTGAAATAGACAAACGATTTCAAGTAGTGCTGAAATGCAAAGGAAATCAGGGTGAGCTCCTCTCGCCGTGGAAGAAAAACCACGCTGTTCCTCTTCAATCTCGCAGTTTTTTACTTTTTCTTTTGCCTGTAGGGACAGCAAGAAAGCATTTTTCCCCTTTTTTCACGTATAGGCATTTTTGCGGAAGCTCGCTCCGCTACATTATGGTATTTGAGGCGTGTGTCATGCACACCGGAGGTTTCATGAATAAAACTGATAATAATGAGAGTAGAGCGTCTCTCTCTCATCTTCCTCAAGGGAGTGTATCTCACGCTCCTGAAGGTGGGGGTGTGCATATGGGCAGTAAGACACCGAGCGTTCCTCGCATACAGATATCTGGCTATCATCCCCTCGCCCCTCCCCCACCCCCGCCGCAGGAACACTTGTGCCTGTTGGCAGAGAGAGGCCCCTGGAAGGGCGCCAATAGCTATTTCGGAAGCCGGTTCGCACGCAGAGTGGTGGCGGCCCGCCCTAGCCGAGGAGACGCCGGGGCCTATATAGAGGACTCCTGAAACCGGGGACTCCTCAGAGCTACTAAAGCTGTTGCCCTCCAAGGTGCTCAGTTGAGTAACTCTCCTCATCTCTTCTCACTCTCTCCCTCAAGCCAAACCAACAAACCAAGGCCAAGATGGGCGAACCATTCCCTGATATCAAGAGCAAGCACTCCCTGGTGGCCAAGCACGTCACCAAGGAGCGCTGGGAGAAACTCTCCGGCCACAAGACCGCCACCTCCGGCTTCACCCTCAAGCAGGCCATTGCCTGCGCCGTCGAGTTCGACAACCAGCACTGCGGCATCTACGCCGGTGACTGGGATTCCTACAAGGATTTCAAGGATGTGTTCGACCCCATCATCCAGGAATACCATGGCATCTCCCCCGATGCCGTCCACACCTCCGACATGGAAGTCGAGAAGATCAAGGGCAACATCAACGCCGAAGTTCCCGTCCACTCCGTCAGGTGAGTAGTTCTGTTGAGACACACACACACACACACACACACAAACTCAAACTGACAAAAACAATAGACCAAACAGGGCACTGAGAGCCCTTTCTTAGCCTCCAACACTTGTTAAAGAAAATCTCTTGAAAAAGAACTCCTAAAATCATTTTGAAGACGACAACACTCAAAACCAAATCATATGTAAGAAATACACCTCTCAGAACCAAACATTATGAAGAAACAGCACTTGAAGCCACATCTTATGAGAGAAACAATACTCAGACCAAAGCTCACTGTATAGACAGCACCCCAAAAAAAACCAAGTGATATGAATGAACATTTTATTACATTAAAGAAACAACGCCTAATACCCCAAATGATATGAAGACACAAGGCTTCACCAGACAAAGTTCCTGTAACATCTCACGCTGATACGACTGGAAGGTTACAGAACCAAGAACAGAAGATGGCACCTCAGACTATTGTTCTTTGCGTGTTGTTTTAAGTTGTTCTTATCATTAATCCATCCTTTCCCAAACTCAATGTGCAGATAATGGTCATATAAGTTTGGAAAACAGAACGTTGCTTTTGAAAAGACAAGAATTTACTTTTTAAGAAAGTGAATCTTTAGACCGATAAACAAATCAGAATGCGAGAAACACAGCTGTGCTTTCTACAGTAAGATCAGTGGAAGAATATTTTATTGACTGTGGCCCCAGTTACGAAGAACCCACTTACGATTAAAGCCAAATGCTATACAGTATCTATCTATTTAAAAATTTTCAAGATTAAACCAGAACTTCAAAATCCCCGTTCATGAAATATCTCAAGATTAAAAATGAATTTCTTAACAGATGTAAGTTCATTCTTTTCTTTATATTTGGACTACCATTAGTAAGAGGCTAGCAAATGTCCAAGTCTCCCTTTGCAAAAAAACAATATTCAGTGGTTCTTAACTTTTTATTACCACGTCTTTCGCCCCACGCCCCCCTTGCCTTGCATCTTTGAGTAAAATTCCCTCCCAGATTTAAAGGAAAATAAAAAAGAGAGAGAGAGAGAATGGGTGTTTTTAATCTTTTGGGAATGAATTAGTGAGATACTTCACACTGCTTCTTAGCGACTCTTGTTAAGAGACTAACGAATATAATTAGAGAATTTTTAAATTCTCCCTAGGGCTTCCCCCCCCTCCTGGAAATCGCTGGCGTACCCCAGGTTGAGAATCGCTGTACTAGCCAACCCCAAGTTGGTTAACATGGAGAACAAAATCGTCAAGACGTGGAGATGTATCATATTTCAGCTATAAGATATAAGACAGTTTACTTAATCAGCTTACACAGCGTTAAGGAGAGAATGATCAAATGATTCTTTAAAGAAAAACACGGCGCCTGTTCTTTTTCTCAGTAATTTGACTGTTCATAGTTTTGCAAAGCGTATTTTAACATAAAATTTTCATAGTTCCCTTAGTTGTCCATTAATCTTTGTATTCCAAGGATTAACATACAGTTCTACATGTTTTCGGCACGTTCGGTTGACACTCAGCTAGTACTAAGTACTCTTTCGTTACACTTTTTTTCCAGTTACACGTATATACCCAGTTGTTAACGACTTTCTCAATTTCCACAAAAAGAAATATTCAGTTATAAATCTACTCATTCTTATAAAAAAGTGGGACAAGAAGATAATTCATGAATCCTTTTTCTTCTTCTTTTTCCTTTACTAAGGACACGAATTGATATACTGTAGGCTAGACCCTAAGTCTGTTACCTACGCCCACTTGGCTTATCCAAGCTGTTCATATCTCTCTCTCTCTCTCTCTCTCTCAAGCTTTAAATTTCTTTCGATTGCCTTTTCCTCATATGAAGTCCAGCATATTCTCTCTCTCTCTCTCTCTCTCTCTCTCTCTCTCTCTCTCTCTCTCTCTCTCACTGACGAAACTTTCAAATTTCTCCTGAGTGCCTTTTCCTCATACGAAGTCCAGCATATCTCTCTCTCTCTCTCTCTCTCTCTCTCTCTCTCTCTCTCACACTGACGAAACTTTCGAATCTCTCCTGGTGCCTTTTCCTCGTACGAAATCCAGCATATTCTGTGCGTGTGTGTGTTTCTCTCTCTCTCTCTCTCTCTCTCTCTCATGATCTTCGGTGAAGATCACAAGATCGAGGTGCCCTTCTGCTGCCGTCTCACGCCCTTCCTCCTTTCTCTCCTCCCGCAGGATCCGCGTCGGCCGTAGCATCGATGGCTTCGGTCTTTCCCCAGGCATCACCAAGGAACAGCGCATTGGCGTTGAGAACCTCATGAAGAGCGCCTTCGGCAAGCTCTCCGGAGATCTCGCCGGCAACTACTACCCCCTGACTGGCATGGACGAGAAGGTCCGCCAGCAGCTCGTCGATGACCACTTCCTCTTCATGTCTGGTGATCGCAACCTTCAGGTGAGGAGGAGCAGATCTGAGTCTTTCTTCTTCTTCTTCTTCTTCTTCTTCTTAGGCTTAGAACGATGAGCTAAGAGACACAACAGTACTAGTCCTGTAGCATAAATTTGAGTCTTCTTCTTCTTCTTAGGCTTAGAACGATGAGCTAAGAGACACAACAGTACTAGTCCTATAGCACAAATTTGAGTCTTCTTCTTCTTAGGCTTAGAACGATGAGCTAAGAGACACAACAGTACTAGTCCTATAGCATAAATTTGAGTCTTCTTCTTCTTCTTAGGCTTAGAACGATGAGCTGCTAAGAGACACAACAGTACTAGTCCTGTAGCATAAATTTGAGTCTTCTTCTTCTTCTTAGGCTTAGAACGATGAGCTAAGAGACACAACAGTACTAGTCCTATAGCATAAATTTGAGTCTTCTTCTTCTTAGGCTTAGACGAAGAGCAGAGAGACACCACAGTACCAGTTGTCCTAATGCATGTATTAGAGTAAAGCACAAAGTATAAAAAGTACTAAAAGAGAATTAAACTCATAAAACGGAACTCGAGTCAATTAGACTCACACGCAGGCTACACAGCATAGGCTATTGGATGTTAAAATCACGAAATGACCCTCTATTAACGCTCAAAATTCTCGTGAATCAATTTAAATACGAAAAAGAATATTTTTTCAAAGAGGATATTTGCTAATATAGGCCGGAGGACAACAATAATATATAACAATATTTTAGAATCATTGTAGTAACGTTATATCTTGAGCTCTTCTAGAAAAGGTATAATTTTAAACAGTCTGGTGAATACATCCTGAGACTAAGGTTAGTCATACAATCCTTATTTTGCTTGGTTTTTTCCAAAGACAAATAAAACCTAGTCAAGTTGCAATAGAATCACCGTGATCTCCATGCTGAACTTTCTGAAGAAGGGGATTATTGTACTAAAACCCACAAAACAGTTATTTTCTTGATGGACAACTATAGAGAACAGTTTGTTTTGATGCTACTTATTGGTTAAAAAATGATCTAAACTTCATCTATCCTGATTCATTAGACTCCGGTCCGTTTAAGAGCCAATCAAGAGATAATTCCTAAAAGTTAAACGAACAGAAAGCAATGGCAGCGTTGTTAAGTGAATTCCAACTTAAAAGGCTCCGTGATTTTACAGAGTTTCGGGACCCAATTTCTTAAGTCAGAGGTCATTGATTTGATTACTCTCGATCGTTTGAAAACCCCTGACAATTGATTCTCTTAACAACAGGGCATTTAATTTAGTTTCAGGAAAGGGTGTCTTGTTAATCTTGTTCTTTTTTTTGTAGCCACTTGTACTTGTGCTTTATTTTTTTATGCTGGATCAACACTTAGACGTATAATTAATTTAACAAGAAATTTCTTTTAGTCTCATAAGTTGTTTTAGTGTTGTGTTTTGCCCATCTCTGTGGTTACTCTCTGCCACTTGTTTTACACTGTTTTTTTATGTGTCTGAAGAAAGCCGTGGCGTGTCTATCGCATTTGTATTAACGGAGTGAACGTTCTTCTTCTCGTTCGTCCATGTGGGCCTAGGTCGCAGGTATGGAGCGCGACTGGCCTGAAGGCCGCGGTATCTACCACAATGCCGAGAAGACCTTCTTGGTCTGGGTCAACGAGGAGGATCAGCTCAGGATCATCTCCATGCAGATGGGCGGTGATGTCAGGGGCGTCTTCGAGCGCCTGGCCCGCGGTATCAAGGCCGTCGGTGACTCCGTCAAGGCCGAGAGCGGCAAGGACTTCATGCTCGACCCCAAGTACGGCTTCGTCCACTCCTGCCCCACCAACCTTGGCACCGGCATGAGGGCTTCCGTCCACGTTGACTTGCCCGGCTGGACCAAGGAAGGTCTTGACGCCCTGAAGAAGAGATGTGAAGAACTGAAGGTTCAGCCCCGTGGTACCCGCGGTGAATCCGGCGGCCAGACTGGTAAGTGTGAACCTCATGACACTGCTTCTTTTTCTTTGCTAGGGTCTTAGTACTAGGCCTCTGGAAGAAGTAGGATAATCGCACACTTTGAAACTCAAAGAGACATAGGATCGGGTCCTGCAAAAGCAGATCCAGTCAGAACAACAGTCAGGATCGACCCTTGCCAAGGCAGATCCAGACAGAACAACAATCAGGATCTACCCTTGCCAAGGCAGATCCAGACAGAACAACAATCAGGATCGAGTCTTGCCAAGGCAGATCCATTCAGAACAACAATCGGGGCCGAGTCTTACTAAAGCAGATCCGGTCAAAACGGCAAATAGGATCGACAAACGAAAACAACGTAGAAGCCGATGGGATGTTTAACCCCAGTAGACCCTCTGCCTCTATAAAAATGGAAGACTTATACGAACAAGGGAACTAGAGGAGCAGTAGATAGACAAGAACAGTAACTGGTTTGCCAAAAGCACTTTAATCCATTTAAATAGAAACTCGAGAATGTAAGATTAAAAATTGTTGTGCTTGCATTATCTGATAAACTAGTCTTTTTTAAGGAGCATATGATAAACCTTGTTCTATATACGACTATCCGCGATAGACGATAAACATAATTAGTACTTTATATTAGATAATATTCGACAAGCTTAGTCATTTCACTTGTGAGACATATTTGATACAGTATATTGCATATTCGCTAATAACTTCAGTTACCTTCACCTTAGTACTCTTGACATTCGAATTTTTCCGAAGACATGTCCATAATAGTAAAGACTCGATACGATTTTGCAAAGGTGTTCTGTTCATCGACAACAAATTTTTTACGATATTTGCTGAGTAAAAATTACTCTTCTCGTCATCGTAAGACTGACTCATATATTACTCAAGCCAATCACTTTCTAAATTCTCTTACAATATGTTATCTTATTAGACCGATTATTTCGCTTTCTGCGGAAAAAAAAACGCTGTACAGCTACAAAGGTTGACTACATAAATACAATTGTTTCATAGATGAATGTTTTCAGTTCACAATGCTAGCAACAAGGATGTCGACTTCCTCAATAAATTCGCGCAGTTAGAGACGCAACGGACCATGAATATCTCGAGTGACTTCGCAACAACTTAGATTTTTTTTAACCTGAGGATACGTTGCCTAGCTGTTCGTAGAAATGCTGCTGTTTATTCTACTTATTTTTTGGCAATATCTAGAGTTGTATGTTTCTTTTCATTCTCTTATATGTTTTCTTCTTCTCTATTATTTCGCTGCTTTTAAGCTGCCCTTTTCCCGTTCGTGTTTGTGTTACACTGTTCGTTGTTTGTTTAACTTTCGGCCAACACCCGGCAACTCCCTGCCTTCCGTTTTCTAATGTCCGTTTTCTCTCTTTTCTCTTCGCCTCCTCGTAGGTCACACTTATGACATCTCCAACAAGCATCGCCTGGGTTACTCCGAGGTCGAACTCGTCCAGTGCATGATTGACGGTGTCAATACCCTGTACGCTGAGGACGTTGCCCTCCAGAAGAAGCACGGCATCTAAGAAGCTTGCATCCATTCTGAGTTTTTAAGAAGAAGAGAAATTATATAAATTTATATTAGAGGAGAAACATTATTTTTTCAACGCATCTTCCAACACACAACTCAATGCGAAGGACTCCTTATTTTTTTTTTCTTTTTAGTTAGAAGGAAGAGGAGTCGTTTTCACTCGTTAGTAAAGGCCAGAACCGGGTGTTTGAACGTCATGGAAGCCGGAGGAATCTTATAGTACTAAAACTTGTCATTCTTCTTGATCCTGACTTTCACGGATGTCTTGTCATTCACATTAATCCTCGCAAGGCCACGCCGACGGAAAGGAGCCCTTTCGAGGGAGTCCTTTTCGCTGGTACCCCTTGACAGAGAAGGAAAGGGCTTGTCCTCCGGCGTTCAGGACCTAGCGTGAGCCTTGCCACGAAGGAATAGGCCTAAACAGCACTTCCTCCTGGCATCCTTGGCTCTCGCTACCAACCGTCATCATCAGATTTTGCTATTTTTGGTCTAGAGATGAAAAGACATTATTGTTACTAAACAATAAACAATTAATTTAATAACAGAGCCTAGTTTTATTCAGCGTTGCCTTCTGATTTGCTAGACTCTTCAGAAAGGGCCAAATCATTTTCTTTTACAGTGATTGATTGATTGAAAGGGCAATATTCTAGAGGACACTGAGTAGCGAGCTCTATCACTTCTGAGTTTTCGACCGGTGCACAAATGCTCAACTTATGATTGGCTTTAATAAACTTTTTGGTTATTAAAACTATACATCATGACAACTCTAATAATATCTTTTGTACACACAGTTCTAGCAAGGTCTTTCACACAAGAGTTTATTAGCCTCAAGTTCATGAAATCAATTTGCTTTAGTGATGCAAGAAATATCCATATTCCTCAAGTTTTGATTTCAGAAGCTTCTCAAACAACAGTGATCTATGTTCATAAGGTATGCTAACTTTCAGGTCTTATTAGTAATCATTAGCTAGATATGAAGTAGATTTCATTTTCACATATTTATTGTCATTCCCACCAGAAAGTCGAAGAACCATGTTTCACGGATTAGAAAAATGATCAGTGTTACGAGAGCTTCAAAGAAATGGAATTCTGATGAAGCTGAAATAAGAGTAAATTAGACCTTAGACTTAATCTGAGCTCTTCAAGGGTGGTGGGCCCCTGGGCCAACAGAGTGAGTTTCCAACTAATCTTTAAGCGGTTGAAGTACCAAATATTGTAGCTCTTCTCACTGTTTGATATTATTATGCCTCAAACCTCTCATCACTGACC
Source organism: Macrobrachium rosenbergii (assembly GCF_040412425.1). Lineage (NCBI taxonomy): Eukaryota > Metazoa > Arthropoda > Malacostraca > Decapoda > Palaemonidae > Macrobrachium > Macrobrachium rosenbergii. Next base: position 7,072,914 of record NC_089797.1, read on the forward strand.
AGTACAATCGCCACTGACTTGTGTTTGCATTTTGCAACTCTCTCTCTCTCTCTCTCTCTCTCTCTCTCATATACACACGCACAACATACCACTGCAAGGACAACCATCCGAATTCAAGTTATCTAAAACTTGTGTGTGCGCTTAACAAATATCTTTGCATGTGTTTAGCTGCATGGTTGTGCCTGAAATGAGTTGAAGTTTTCTGTTTGATTCTTGACAAAAAAAAAAAAAAAAAACAATGAAGACGAACTGAATATTATTATTTCGGGAGCATTTTGGATACATGATCTGTAATTTTTTCCCTTAACAATTTGTCAGGAAACAATGTTCGAAAATGATATCTTATATTTAAACGCTAAGGATTTGAAACATCTAAAAATTTCACAAGAACTTTGTAAAAAAAATTATTTTTCACAAGAACTTTATAAGAAATAAGAAAGAAAAAAGTCCTGCAGTGTCAGTGCTCAATGAAAAAATTAGGCCTATGACCGCAGCTACAGAGAATATAGTATTTTACCGCAGCTTCAAAATTGGCATTTAGTAGTAAGACTTGGCCGCCGGGCCTCTGTCCGAATAATTCCAGTTATTACCGATTCCAAATTCTATCTTTCAATATAAATCAGCGCATGCGTTGTTCATTCCTTGCCTCGGTAGAATTTATTTTGGTAATAGCGCCTGAGCGCAGTGCTAGGAAAACCTGAGACATCTTCAAGTGAGCGGGGTCTAGAGATGATTGTAGAGATGTAGACCAAACACTGACACACATATTCTCTCTCTCTCTCATATATATACAGTATATATATATACACACACATATATATATATATATATATATATATATATATATATATATATATATATATATATAGATAGATAGATAGATAGATAGAGAGAGAGAGAGAGAGAGAGAGAGAGAGAGAGAGAGAGAGAGAGAGAGATAGCATCCGTGTACACAAAGTGAGATTACAAATCATTTTTTTATACATAAGAATATCACTTATTTGATCACACCACAAAAAACTAAATTGATATAATAATAAGTTTTCGCCCGCCATTTCGGATCCAGTTGCAACCAGATATTACTTCGTTGAAATTTTGCTCTGCAATCTCTCTCTATCTCTCTCTCTTTATCTCTCTCTCACACACACACACGCTTTCCTACTCGAACTATGACTCACACAGCCATCGTTTACGTTATGTAATAACTGCTACAGTAGCAAAACTGTAATAAGTTCGAAGCCTTGATGAATCTTCAGTTGGTATTTCGATGTTCGACACACACACACATACACACACACATATATATACATGCATACATACATACATACATACATACATATATATATATGTAGAATCTACTGGTCACTTTTACCAAATACATAGGTTAAGAGGGCATTGTGGCTATTACAATTACACACACACACACACACATATATAAATATATATATATATATATATATATATATATATATATATATATATATATATATATACATACACGCGTATGCAATTATAAAGTACATAACGAAATTTACCCCAAAATATCACTTGGCCAAAACAAAAGAAAAAAAAAAGACTAAGCAGTTACACAAACCGGCATGTTTGAGTTGCCAAGTGATGTGTTTCAAGGTAAAGAGCACCAACTCTCCCCACTGCCAATCACTCCCCCCCGGCCTCTCTCTCTCTCTCTCTCTCTCTCTCTCTCTCTCTCTCTCTCCCCTTCCCAAAGACTGGCCTCCCCCGTCAGAACACGCCTCTCTCTGTCTCTCCCCATGAGAGAAAACTTTCATGTCTCTCCTCCTCCTCCTCCTCCCCATGCTCTCTCTCTCTCTCTCTCTCTCTCTCTGTATCCTTGGCTCTACCATCACTTCAAAAAGACACCTCACATGATGTTACACTAAATTTTTGAATTTGAAATGGAACTGTATTCACTAGAAGTAGTATTTTTCATTTCAGTTTTTTAAATTACTTTACAATACATGTTACATCCGCACAAAAGTGTACTTGTTAAGTAATTTATTTCTATTACTGATTATGCATACTTTGATGATTTTATTTTGCATTGAAAGGACTGGGTTGTATGTTGATGCTCAACTAAAAACACTAAGAGAGAATATTAGAATACTTCTTTGGTTGTTAAATTGCTGGATATCTTATTTTAATATCCTTATATAAGACTTATGGGAACTTCAGAACATTTTGCCCTCGAGAATAAAGTTTCATTTAAATCTGATACTCTTACGAGGGCGTTGCGTGCCTTCGTAAGCGTACACATGAGAGGGTGAATGAAGATTACCATTATCACATGGCCCCGAACGATAACAGATGAATCAGGTGACAGTCCAGGTACATTTATACCAACACAGACACAAAAATGGCCCTCATGGCAAACAGTATCAGACATGTTAATCGCCTTAAGTTCTCCCTAAATTCTGTTTTCTGTGGTTTTCTGAAACCGATCCTTCCCCACGTACTACGCTCTACAAAAGGGACAGAAAAGAGGAGAGCGGGTGCTTGAATATAATTATCCAACTGCCTGCCTTCTCCTTCCCCTCCCACACTCTCATCCTCCACCCTCTCCTCCTTCAGGCACCCCTCCCTCCAACCCGACAGCCACCAAGCCCCATCCATGCCTCTTCCACGGCTGCCTCAAGCCGGCCGGCTTCTCTTCGCCCGGCGAGGCAGCGAGATCCACCGTCAGAGCAACGCTAGCAGCTGCCGCGGAAAGGTGTTGCTCTCTTTTGGTTCTTCGTCAGCAGAAAGTTCCAAAACGTATCTCCTCTCAAGCCTCTTTCTTCCTGCTCTCCTCTTGAACTGATCAAAGGTCTTTCTCGGGTAAGTCAATCGCAAAGCCAAAGTCGAAATCCTCCACCATGGGCGAGCCATTCCCTGAAATCAAGAGCAAACACTCTCTGGTGGCCAAGTACGTCACCAAGGACCTGTGGGACAAACTGAGCGGCATCAAGACCGCCACCTCGGGCTTCACCCTCAAGCAGGCCATCGCCTGCGCCGTCGATTTTGACAACCAGCACTGCGGCATCTACGCCGGTGACTGGGATTCCTACAAGGATTTCAAGGATGTCTTCGACCCCATCATCCTGGACTACCATGGCATCGCCGGCGACTCGAAACACACCTCCGACATGGACGTCGGCAAACTCAAGGGCAACATCAACCCTGATTGCCCCGTTCACTCCGTCAGGTAAGGTTGGCCTTTTGCAGTCGCCCGAATAAGGCGAAAATGAAAGTGTGAAAGTGAAAGTCATTGGTTTCAGAGGTTTCGTGAAGTTTTCAGTTCAGAGATGTGAATGAATGATCATGAAATATATTCATTAATCCAGTGGACCCTAAAGGAAATCCTTATTGCAAGGGTGGTTCTCAGTACAAATGACACGAGACAATCTTAACATTCTAAATGTCTCGAGGCTTTACTCGACAATGTGAAACTATTTATACATTGCACAATGATCACTTGTACCGCAGTAAAATGCCCAACACAGACAAAATACAAAACTAAACAACGTGGCTTCACAGGAATTAATAAAATTCCATCCCAGAAATGTCATAATACCCACGGCATTTCACGCACAATTGTCGCAGTGTAAAGTGTGTTATGCTGGTAGCGCTGACATAAAGCCGGCAAATTGGGTGGGTACTATTGCCACCAAGCCCTGACACCCATCCCCACCTCCCCCCCTTACACAAGACCGGCGCCAGCAGGCTAGCGCTATACAAAGCCGGCTGGTGTTTTTTTTTTTTTCTGTAAAGTATTCGTACATTTGCTGTGCTTATGGGAGAAAAATGTATTTTTTTAAGGCTTGCTGTAAAAGTAATTAACCGAGAAATGATGTTAAACTTTTTCGTTAATAAAGGTTATGGTGACAATACGAAGTTACTGTTAAAATATTGGCAACTTACGCGAGTTGTAAGCTAATGGATTGCACAGACTTACAGTAAATAAGAAGTGTTCACTCTATCTATCTATCTATCTATCTATCTATCTATCTATATATATATATATATATATATATATATATATATATATATATATATATATATATATATAATATAATATAATTTTCAAGAAATGAAAATAATCGTAATGCAGTCTTTGTGTGCAGTTATTTCGTTCAATAAGCTGAAGCTCATGATAGAGTTCTTCTCCGGATCGCTCGCGCTCCCTCACAATAACAGCATCAGTGCGGTTCAATAGCTAAGGAACACCTCCCTTTCCCCGCCCCCACTCATCCCCATTGTCATACTTCCAATCCCCCTTTCCTGAACATCCCTTAACTGCGTTCTTCCACTGACTGCGTTTATGAGTTTCTTCTTTCGCCTGTTCCTGTGTGGGAGGGTTAGCCGTTTTCCAAACATTTTTTTACTAGAAGATAAAAGTTTAAAGTTAGCAGGTAAAGCTAAATTGCGTTCTTCCAAGTTCCCCTCCCCCTCCCCCACTCTTTCTCCCTCAAAATTTCATGACAGCGCACACCTGTGGTTGAACAAATGTCATTCGCTGCTATAAAAATGAAGTGCGTAAAACTTGAGATGTAGACTCAACGCTATCACCCAAGTTATTACATCCGAAAGCGCAGAAATAGTTTGTTAGTGGATGTTTTGATGAACTATTATTTTGAAGCCCTTCTACATATTTTATTTCTCCATCGCTGTAGGATCCGTGTAGGTCGTAACATCGACGGCTTCGGCCTCTCCCCCGGCATCACCAAGGACCAGCGCTTGGGCGTCGAGAACCTGATGAAACATGCGTTCAAGAAACTGTCTGGGGATCTGGCCGGTAACTACTACCCTCTGCTCGGCATGGAAGAGTCTGTCCGCCAGCAGCTCGTCGATGACCACTTCCTCTTCATGTCAGGAGATCCCAACCTCCAGGTAAGAACTCGGAGGCCTCGCATATATATATGACTCATTAGGCCTAAGTGAAAATTTTTACTTAGTACTTTTCATAAATGGGTATTAGACCCATTTACGTAAAGTTTTTTGTTTTGATGATTTGCTTGCTGCCAACAGGTCGCCGGAATGGAGCGCGAATGGCCCGAGGGTCGCGGCATCTACCACAACAAGGACAAGACCTTCCTCGTCTGGGTCAACGAGGAGGATCAGCTCAGGATCATCTCCATGCAGAAGGGCGGAGACGTCAAGGCTGTGTTCGAACGTCTCGCCAAAGGCATCCAGGCCGTCGGTGACTCCGTCAAGGCCGAAAGTGGCAAGGAGTTCGCCTTTGACGAGAAGTACGGATTCATCCACTCCTGCCCCACCAACCTTGGTACCGGCATGAGGGCTTCCGTCCACGTTGACCTGCCCGGCTGGACCAAGGAAGGTCTCGACGCCCTGAAGAAGAGGTGCGAGGAGCTCAAGGTGCAACCACGTGGTACCCGCGGCGAGTCTGGTGGTCAGACTGGTAAGTTTTTTTTTACGATTAAACCTCATTTAGTTGTTGCTGCTGTTTATATTTTTGAGTCCGGCAGTTTTTGAGAAGATGTATATTACTATATACACATAATTTAATCGATATGTAGACCTATCTGGTCGATCAAGTAGACTAGACCAGAAATGCACCAAAACATGAGACTAATCGAGACTCTCCTCCCCCCCCTCCCAGGTATCACGTACGACATCTCCAACAAGCACCGACTTGGGTACTCCGAGGTCGAGCTCGTGCAGTGCATGATCGACGGCGTGAACGCCCTGCACGAGGAGGACATCAAGCTCCAGAAGAAGCACGGCCTGTAAATTTCTCATCTCCCAAGTCTCGTTCGGCCTAAGAAAAGGTTGCTCAAAGAAGACCCCAGCAGAACGCCGTGACTCTTTGACCAGAGGTCATTGGGACTAGACCATAATTTCCAATATGGAACGTCATTCCAACCTGTGTATAGGTACCCCTCTTGTGATTATTCATGATGAAATGCCGCATCCTGTAAGATAGCATTGAAACCTACATGAACGATACCAGTGTGATTTGCAAACTGTTGAGTTTTTATTTTTTTTCTTGAATCCACTGTTGGTATCTTGAGTAATAAATATATTTACTATAATTGTCGTTTCATTTCACATTTCCGAAGGAGAAGTGTTCTAGTGTCTGGTGGTGCACAGGAAATAGATCAAATATGTACTGAAAGGGAAGTTGAAAATTAAAGCTGTGATATGAAAAGCCATAATCTGTAAAAGTAAAGCTGTGATATTAAAAGCCATCATCTTAAAAAAAAAGTAAAGCTGTGATATTAAAAGCCATAATCTTAAAAAGTAAAGCTGTGATATTAAAAGCATAATCTTAAAAAGTAAAGCTGTGATATTAAAAGCATAATCTTAAAAAGTAAAGCTGTGATATTAAGAGCCATAATCTTAAAAAGTAAAGCTGTGATATTAAAAGCCATAATCTTACAAAGTAAAGTTGTGATATTAGAAGCCATAATCTTAAAAAGTAAAATCGTGATATTAAAAGCCATAATCTTAAAAAGTAAAGCTGTGATATTAAAAGGCATAATCTTGAAAAGTAAAGTTGTGATATTAATTATAAAAAAAAATATGAAAGTAACTGTACGAATAATTAAATGGAATGCAGTGATTAAACATTGGGGTGCCACTAAACTCAAATATTTTTTATCAAAATAAAATTGCTCATCAGCGCCTAATATTTACTTATTTCTCATTGTGGGGCAATGTTGAACTTCGAGCACAATCCCAATATTTGGTTGACTACAATCTCGACTAAAGTTTTCAACTGTATAATGAGTACTGACTGTAATTAATTAGTAAGAAACGATAAAATTTGTGATACACATCCAAGTTAATCAGCAGATTTCAGTCCAGGCTGGAAGTTAATATTACCGGCGCAAAATTAAATAAGGTTTTCTCATGAACTAGAGAATGAAATAAATAGCAAGATCTTTTCACAAGTATGATGAGCAACGTTTTAAAAGTTATATTTACGATATCCCTACCTTCTCACGAAAGCTTTTCAAACCCAAAAACTTTTATGCCAGGCATCCACGTAATACAGTGGCCACTTAGCTTTTATAAGACAGTAAAACGAACAGGAAGTGACTGAAACGAGATCTTAAACCACCATGTATCCTATAAAATGTATGTATCCTGGCCAATACGAGACATCCTATGCAGTATATTTACACTGATGCTACAAAATATCCTTTGGAATTATGTATGTCCTGTAAAGTATTCTATACAGTGTGTGTGTATCCTGGCCCCTATGAAGTATCCTAAAGAAGGGGAAAGGGAATGTATGCGGGATTGCTGAGCCAATACTCTTCTATGGAAGTGATGTGTGCAAGCTGAATATGCTAGGAAGAACTGAAAGGATGAGAACTGTGGATGCACACTGAAGAAATAAAAAACTTAGCATAGGTGAAAGGGCTCTTCAACGTACTTTGAGATGGCTTGGTCATGTGGAAAGAATGGATAAATAGGCAAGTGGAAAGGGTGTTTAATTCACAAATGTTAAGGGGAAGGAAAAGATGGGTGTGAAAGACAGATTGGAAAGGAAGGGCCTTAACATTCAGGTAGAGTAAGACTTTGTGTTCAACGCGTTTTTTATATGCTTTACTGCACGAGGGTTTCATTCACGATTAATCAGATACAAAATGAATAAGGCAGTGATTGCTGTGTTGTTTTTTCTTGAGCCAGCCCTCTTAAAGAGAGAAAGAGAGAGAGAGAAGATGACAGGAAAGAGAGAGAGAAAGAGATGATGACGGGAAAGAGAGAGAGAGAGAAGATGACAGGAGAGAGAGAGATGACAGGGGAGAGAGAGAGAGAGAGAGAGAGAGAAGTTGACAGGAGAGAGAGAGAGAAGATGACAGAGAGAGAGAGAGAGAGAGAGAGAGAGAGAGAGAGAGAGAGAGAGATGACATGGGGGAGAGAGAGAAGATGACAGGAGAGAGAGAAGATGACAGGGGAGAGAGAGAGAGAGAGAGAGAGAGAGAGAGAGAGAGAGAGAGAGAGAGAGAGAGAGAGAGAAGATGACAGGAGCTGTCAAAAATCATGGGAGAAAATAGAACTGTTACCAAAAGAAGACCCTTGCCAAAATCAAGCAAAAAAAAAAAAAATAAATAAAAAAAAAGACTTTATACCGACTGTTGCCAGTGACTAATCGGGTCTTATGCCAGCACGGACTCTTGGTCTTAGGAGCAACTACCAGACAGGCATATATATAAGATGCGGTCTAACCTGCTCTTGAAGCAGACGTTTAAAAATTCATAGAAATACGAAAGCCAGAAATAGAGACAACCCGTAATTGATGATAATAACACGTTTTCAAGGATCTAATGGCGCTTGAGAATGTGGCCTTCCTTGCCGCTGGGACTAATCCTCTCTCTCTCTCTCTCTCTCTCTCTCTCTCTCTCTCTCTCTCTCTCTCTCTCTCTCTCTACACACACACACACACACTCACACTTATACAATACATAACATATCTGACTATTAGTATATATATGTATATATATATATATATATATATATATATATATATATATATATATATGTATGTGTATATGTATATGTATGTATATACATATATATATATATATATATATATATATATATATATATATATATATATATGTGTGTGTGTGTGTGTGTGTGTGTGTGTGTATGTGTGTGGTTTTGGTTTCAGGATTATATGGTTAGGAAGAGAAGCAGAACAAGTCTGCAACAACGAGAGTACATGGTCCAAAAGTGGAAGAGAAAGATAACGCAACAACCCTTTTTTGTGTGAGGGTGGAAAGTCCGGGTAGGTTTGGAAAATATGAAAGGGTGACTGTGCTATGTGATTTAAATGCAAAGGTAGGTGTCAGGGAAACAGATGGGATTTTTAACAGACACAGAATTCATGGAGCAAATGGGAACGGGGAAGTCTTGTGGAATTATGTCTGGAAAGGGACTTGGATATAATGACAAGAAGAGGAGTAGCTGGAGGTATATCTGATCATTACTGACATAAAGCAAAGCTTAAGACAGTTAAAAAAAATTTATATCAAAGAGGAAGAGGTGAAAATTTGAGTTGGATAAGAGAGTGAGAAGTGCATATAAAAAGACATTGGATGACCTGAGCTAAGGTTTAGGACATGGAGGCACAAGACGTGCATTAGAAGTTATAAGTCCCAGATAGAGTTATATGGACTTGGGAATATTTGTAGGCACAGGAGCGTAAGAAAAGAGATTAAAAACATGAAGAGGTGGGATGAGAAAATGAAAGGTTTAGTGATAAAATGGTGATTGTTTGAGGGCCAAATATAGGCGAGATATCATAATGTTGAAAAACATATAACTATAATACATAATGTCCTATTATACATCAGCAGTCAAAGTTGCAGCATTATTATTATTATTATTATTATTATTATTATTATTATTATTATTATTATTATTATTATTATTACTGTACAAGTCAAAATGAGCATTATGTTTTGCACAATCTTTCACAGACCAGAATGCTCGTATGAGTGGACTTGCGTGTAATACTACGGGGTAAATTTTCTGTGATGAGTGCTTTAATGCGCATTAAAGAAGAACATGTCGATAAAAAGCTATGAAAATTAATATACAAATATATTTACAATAATGAGCATTTATACTCTCACTCCATTAAAGCCATTATTATTATTATTATTATTATGCACAGAAGGTAAACCACTGACTTGAAATTCAAGCTTCCAAAGGATATGGTGTTCAATTGAAACTCACAATACATAATAACATAATAGGAAATACAGAAAAAAAAGAGATCAGTTATTAGAGAAGGCGAAAAAGATCAAACTGATAAACTAACAGATAAATAGATTAAATAGATAACACTATAAATAAATGATTAAAATACAAGGTGAACTGTAATAGAGTGGTAATGCGCTGCATCTTCGCTTGAACTGAATTGAATTGAACATAGAACTTAGGCCAAAGGCCAATTTGGAAAGTGTAACAGGAGGAAAACCTCAAAGCAGTTGCACTATGAATTAATTGTCAGGAGAAGGTGGAAAGTAAGATGGGAGAAAGAGAATATAAAAGGAGGTACAGTAAAAGAAACACAAGGGGTTGCAGCTAGGGGCCGGAGGCACGCTGCAAAGACCCTTGAATAATGCCTACAGTGCACCGCATGGGGTGCACTGACGGCATTGCCCTTCTACAGGAATCTTCGCTTGAACTTTTCACGTTCTAATTGCACAACATCCTCAGGGAGGCTGTTCCACAGTCCAACGGTGTGAGGATCAAAGGACGTCTGGAACCGAGAAGTTCGACAGCGAGGCACATTTACTGCATATTGGTGCTTCTGCTGTTCAGAAAAATCTGGCCGTTCTGTCGTTTACAGATATCATTAGCCTAGATCCCACTCCCAGAATGAAAAGTACGCATAAAGATGAGATGATAATAAAATCTACTGAATGAATGCCGCGCTAATCCATATTTTTTGTGTTTATGTGCAAAAAAAAAATTACTCACTGATCCTTCCTCAGACCAGGTTAGCGTTCAGCGAGATTTTTTCTGTCGTTCCATGTGAAGTTAGTTTTCATAACAGGACTCAGATTATATCTGAATAATTGCACTTAACGCGATGTTCCAAAATGGTAAAATAACTATAACGAAAAGTGGACAAGATACGATAAAGTTAACTGGCGAAAGAAATTGATATTATTTGTTGTAAAAGATATATAATGTGAGAGATATATGAATTTGATTTATACTGTGATAAGTATCAATAAACTAGCTTTTCAGTAACTTGCAGGTTATTGCTATCAATGCTATCTAGTGTGCAGTAAAACATAAAGATATAAAGATATAAAAACACAAAATATGAAAACTTTTTAGTTTTCTGTAAAAGAAAACTAATGAGGTGGCTTTGTCTGTCCGTCCACACTTTTTCTGTCCGCCATCAGATCTTATAAACTACTGAGGCTAGAGGGCTGCAAATTGGCATGTTGATCACCCACCATCCAGTCATCAAATGCACCAAATTGCAGCCCTCTAGCCTCAGTACTTTTAATTCTATTTAAGGTTAAAGTTAGCCATAATCATACTTCCGGCACTGCTATAGGTACCAACAACACAGGCCACCACCGGACCATGGCTGAGTTTCATGGGCAGCGGCTAAGAGTTTCATGGACCGTGGCTGAAAGTTTCATATAGCATTATACGCTGTACAGAAAACTCGATTGCGCCGAAGAAGCTTCGGTGCATTTTTTACTTGTTTATATTGAGAACGGTCTCAGTGACATATTATCTCTTCGACTGGTCAATGCCTGATTAGTTTTTATGTCATGATACTGATTTTGGTGTCATTAGGAAGGTGAAAGATGTATTGTCAGACTACCCTAAAGCAGTTCTCCTTGTATTTGAATGATTTACTTGCATTTTCATCTATTCATTGATGTGTTGCTTTATTTTTTTGTCTAATGCCTAATCTCTCCTCTCTGGATTTCCCACTACCTTCTGTTACTTCTTTCAAATGAACACCGTAATCTTTGGAAGCTTGAATTTCAAGTCAACGGTCCCTGTGGTGGGCTTGTTGCGTATGAATAGGGTTCATCTTCTGAATAATAATAATAATAATAATAATAATAATAATAATAATAATAATAATACTCCGTAATCATTCAAGCTACTGCGCAATAAAGCGTATTACTGAAATCATTTACTAGTAACACTAATATATGTAATAATATTATCTATATAAAACTGGAAATAAACCATTATGACGAGAATATGATTTAATATATCAGTGTAAAATGGAAATCTTTGAGAGACCTTCAGTTTCTATGAATGGTCAGAGAGAGAGAGAGAGAGAGAGAGAGAGAGAGAGAGAGAGAGAGAGAGAGAGAGAGTAATGCCCATACTAATATGTAATATATATAATGCTGATACTAATATATATATATATATATATATATATATATATATATATATATATATATATATATATGTGTGTGTGTGTGTGTGTGTGTGTGTGTGTGTGTGTGTGTGAAAAGTGAGACATAAGAAACGAAGAAACACAAATTCACACAGAAACACAACAGCAAAACAACACTTCACAAAACAACAAGGGCACCGGAGGAGCTTAGCACTTTAAAAGTATGCACCACATAAAAAAAAAAACATAATGGTAGATAGACAGTAATCTCTCGGAAGCACTTAAAGTGGATCAGCAAGTGTAAAGGTGTGCTTGCCAGTCTAACTCCCCCCCCCCCATCTCCCCCTCCATAATCTCAACCCCCACCCCAAACCCCAGGACCCCAACTCCCAAACCTCTCTTTCTCTCCAATAACGCCAGGGAGAAGGTAACGTTGCCAAGTTCTGCACCTCTGTACGACTGCCGTGTATTTATTTATGTCTTACTTATGTTTGTTTGTTTGTTTCTCTTCATTCATTGTTTATATACTTATATGTATATTATATGTATATAATATATGTATTTATGTAATCTATTCCTTGGAATCCTGTACAAGTTGTTGCAAATTTCTGATATTTCCACCTCTATAGTGAGATAGGTCTAGGGTTCGATCCGGTTGTGGGGTAGTAATACGTTAATACCAGGTTCGCAAAATCTATGATAACCGATGTACAATTTTCATAATTTATTCGTGGGTTACGAAAGTGAATTGGAACGAGCCACTAGGCCTACAGATGGAGGAGCGAGCCAATAGGCCTAAGTCTTCAACAGATAAAACTTATTACCATTTTATTATCATGAGCAGACGATCTCCCCTGGGAAGAGAGAGAAACCTCCATCCAGTGGATTGGAACCGGTGCTGCGTGAATCACAATTAATACAATTCGCAGATGCTCTAAAATATCATTGGTCTATTTAAAAATTCCTAGCACCATCATTTACAAAAGTATATCCTTATGTTTCTGAATATCTCTAAGAAGCTACGATTAGCAGCGCAGTACCAGATACCAACACCGATTGAATCTTTTGTTTTGTTTTGTCATTGAAATACAATAGATTTTTAACTGAATCATTTTATGCAACAATTTTCATTTTTTGTTGTGATTTTCAAACTGTTCCCTGGTTTTCTAATCGAATGTCATAGTGGACGACGAGATAAAATTAAAATGTCATATACTTGTGAAGTATTGAATTCGACCAGCCATTAGAGGGTTTGAGCTCGCTAACTAATTTTCATAATTTAGAAAATATATATATATATTTTTAAATGGAATAACGACGCGAAGGTCTTTTACAACTGCAAAAGAAAAAGTTGCAGGTATTTTGTTAACAACTAGCTGCATATTTTGGTATATAGCTAAATATGATTACGAATCTATTGACTGGCGTTAAAATATCCGTCGACCTAATATCAAATTTAAGGCACTTTCGAATTACAGTATATTTTAGGTAAAAAAAATTTAAGATTCTTAATTTCTCAAGCTTGTTAGACTGTAATCAAACATAGAGAGTGAATAATGCATATGAATGTGAAAAGCCAGTAAAATATTTGACAGTAAACATAAAAGTAAACAAGTAAAAAATGCGCCGAGTTTTCTGTACAGCGTATAATTAAGGGCACCGAAAACAGATCTATCTTTTGGTGGTCTCGGTATAATGCTGTATGAGCCGCGGCCCATGAAACTTTAACCACTGGCCGGTGGTGGCCTGTCCTATATCGTTGCCAGACGCACCATTATGGCTAACTTTAACCTTAAATAAAATAAAAACTACTAAGGCTGGAGGGCTGCAATTTGGTAAGTTTGATGATTGGAGGGTGGATGATCAACATAACAATTTGCAGCCCTCTAGCCTCAATAGTTTTTAAGATCTGAGGGCGGACAGAAAAAGTGCTGACGGACAGACAAAGCCGGCACAATAGTTTTCTATTTCAGAAAACTAAAACAGTACAGATATACCTTAAAGATATATAAAAAAATGTAACAACTCCCAAACGATTGCATTAATAAAGCTTTCTATTCAGCGAAAGGAGACTCAAAGGACGAAGGAAGCGGTACCAGGCACGTTATGACGCTCGTAAGCTCTCAGACACACAGTTAGACAGATGCACACACAGGAATGTCAAACTGCACGGTGTCGAAATCGGCCTAGTCAGCCAGCAACTCCTGTTCCCATATATTGCCTTGTCACACGCAACCTTTACAGTTCAAAGAACACATTCTCTCTCTCTCTCTCTCTCTCTCTCTCTCTCTCTCTCTCTCTCTCTCTCTCTCTCTCGTGTTGAATCTGAACATGTTTGCCTTATCGCAACTGATGGTTTATATTCGTCTGTAAATTTTATTTTATTTATTTTTATTTTTTGCTGGCATAAGATCTGACTATTCTCTACCTAAGTCACTCTGACATTTTACACCTGTGACATTTAGTTTACAATCTCTGTATCTAGCTGGTGAGGCAGGGTTGCTAACAAGAGTTTGATACACACACAAAACACACACACACACACACACACACACACACACACACATATATATATATATATATATATATATATATATATATATATATATATATATATATATATATATATATATATATATATAATCAAGAATTACAAATGCATTGCCTCCTTTCGCTTGTCCCATACGAATGTGCTTATTTTGACTTATAACAGTAACAAGAGCAATGCGAATAAAGTGAGTGCTATAAAACAGTACATTACTTTTCCTAGCAACTCTCAGATTGTACATTTCTGCCATTCTCTTAATCCTCCTCCCATTTCTAAATCACCTGAACCACACATCCTAATTTCCAAGCTTTCTTCTCCCATTCCTCATACATGACCAGACCCCATCCTAGCCTTCCTATTCCTGTGTATTTCTACCTTCACCTTTTATCGTCATAGCCAATCGACTCTGTGCTCCATTTTCTCTAGCAAGAGCCTTCTCCAGTTCTCAGTCTCTCATTTTTTCTTGTCCTTTCCTATCTCTGTTTTTTTTTCTTCTTGCCTCACAATTCCTCAGATAAGCTGTAATCCAGAGGGTCTTATAATCTCATTAGCCACACCCCTTG
>NC_089797.1:7092890-7110390 GCF_040412425.1 Macrobrachium rosenbergii
ACTCCTACCTAGTGCAGTATACAGTGTGGCTGATACTAACCGAAGGATCAGATTTTGCAAAACAACTCTTATCTCCTCAACTTCAACTCATTTTAAGATCTCGCTGCAACTCATCAGCACTCCAGACTTTCTCACAAGTAAGCCAACAAACACCCAGAGTAGCAGTGCTGCCTGAGTCTCAGAGTGATTCCTATTCTGCTCAAGGAACACCAGTCCTGCCACTTGCTAACCTGGATTAGCTTACTAACAGCAAATTGTAAAATTAATAAAATGATTTCGAAAGCATTCATCTGTAACCAGAACCAAACATGCCGTACAAATATATCTTTTGAAGGGGTAAAAATGCCTACTGAACGCAATTCTAAATTCCAGTGTCTCCTACTGAACACAATTATTCTAAATTCCAATGTCTCCTACTGAACACAACTCTACATTCCAATGTACATTGTGATATTCTGAGTAAACGACACTGGAGGCTACTCCTTTGTTAATTTTCATGGACGACCTTCAAAAGAAGAGCAATTATGGAAGAGGATGACCACCGTTAAGACCTCTGTCTCATATATAACAACAATAACCGTAATCGATGAAAAGTTTCTGCTTCAAAGAGAAAACCCAACTTCGAGTTATTAACTTGGTGTAAATACCCAGTGGAATGATAACAAAAAAACAGCAAGATAACTTTGATTTCTTATCAACTGATGTTGACATTTGAAGTGAGGCAAGGAGGGTTTTGGGGGGAAGGGGGAAGGGGGGAGGGGGGGTAATTAGGGGGTATGGGATGCACTGACCGAGATAAGGAAGATTTATCATGACTGTGGTTCATATTCTTATCTCGCTATACTGAACGCTTCTGGCCCGCTTGTGCAGGAGTTCTCGTTATGTACAGTTTCCTGTGGAGCAAACTCCTGTCTCTAGGAGTCTCTATGTCACATCTGTTGTGGTAAGCATCATTTTCCTATCCACTCTGCGTGGACACCGAGGTTTCTGTTCTGAGGATTCAGCCTAAAGAAGGATAGGACCTCTTCCAAAGGCTAGCCAAACTTGGCTACAAGAAGACTTTAAGAACACGACTCTTATCAAAGGCTTCAGAGTAAGTGAGGCCATTCCAATTTATGAAGAGCACAAAGTTCACTCTCTTTTTTATCCTGATATTAGTGAATGTAAAGATTGGCAAAGAAAAAAAGAGCCTAATCAGATAATACAAATTTAGAGCTACAAAAATGCTGATACACTTTCATCAGAATGAGGAACCAAGTATAACTATGTCAAGAAGAAACAACTCCACTGCAAACACAGTTTCTCATAGAAAGATAATTCGATAGTTTTGACTTGCAGACCATCAGAACATAGGAGGGCACCAGAAATTATTCCATTTTGATAAATGGGCAAGCTTCCATCTTGTAAAAAAAAAAAAAAGACAACCCATGATTACTGTAACATGAAAAAAAAGATCTTTACCTGTGCGTACTGAAGCCTAAGGAAAGCAAGATAAGCTACTATTACCTTTGCCCTTTAAGTGAAACTTGACTCATGAAACACCATACACCTAGTAAGATTAGAAACCGTGGGTCTCACTGAAGAATTTAAACCCAAAGATTTTATTGAAGCTCAAACATCAACTGCAACATAACTGACCTAAAGCCTAACATTGTAAAAACAACGAACTGTTTCAACTGAAAGCTAAAGATCTGTTCCTTTCTTCTGTTTCTTAGACCAACCCCAGAGTCGTGGTTTCTTTAGAATAGTCCTCCAGTAAATAGCCCCCATACAGATGGCTCATAAAAGACAGGCAATGGACTTTGATTCTGTCTGTTTGTGAGAGAGAGAGAGAGAGAGAGAGAGAGAGAGAGAGAGAGAGAGAGAGATCATTTATTTTGAACCATTTGGATTGCATGTATCTTTTACAAGATGGGTGTCCAGACTATCTGTTTCATAAAACAATACTAGATGGATACAAAAAAAAAAAAAAAATTAAAATAAAGTCCTTTGCTATAACTAAAATGTATCACGTTTGGCCAGTTGGTACATAATATTCATTTGAAAAAACATAATATTGATTTTAAAAAACCATCACTCAATTTTAGGAAATGAATGTTCAAAATAGCAAAATAATATTCAATGAAACTTGGCAGACTAGTGGAAGGCGCTTTGTTGAATAACATTCCCCCCATCCATAAAATAATCGCTTTCCTAAATCCGAAATAGATTTTAAAAAACACTACGTTTTTAAATAAGCAGGATTAGGAGCCATTATCCAGGAGTACAATGAAAATATTTCCTTAAATGGACTGACCCTTCTAAGGTCATTAGGCAGCGCCATTGTTGATATAGGGGGAGGGGGGGGGAGTGAGATATTCCTCCAAACCTTTTTGGTTTCTTTTACATAATGAGAAATCAAAATATTTGTTTTTTGTTTCCTACACCTAATCTAAAATGAGAACTCCAATTACTTCACGTAAGGAATAAGATTATCCTAAAATGCTGCCCTCTGTCTTCCGGTAAAAAATAAAAAAAAAACTCTCAGTTATGAGTGAGGAAGTATGCCTATGAATTTCTAACATGGAAATTTCACTCTCAATTATGAGTGAGGAAGTATGCCTATGTATTTCTAACATGGAAATTTCACTCTCAATTATGAGTGAGGAAGTATGCCTATGTATTTTTAACATGGAAATTTCGTTCTCAGTTATGAGTGAGGAAATATGCCTATGTATTTCTAACTCTCAATTATGAGTGAGGAAGTATGCCTAAGTATTTCTAACATGGAAATTTCACTCTCAATTATGAGTGAGGATGTATACCCATAAATTTCAAAGCATTGAAAAACTTCTCCATAGGAGTAATCTAAGGGCTATAAGAGGTCAACATTCAAGTGATCAGTTATCAAGAGCTGTCAAGATATTAGAGGTTGATGAGTTTTCCTTGTCTCTGATAGAGGAGGCTTTTAAAAGTGCTTGATCAGCCAGAAGACCTTTGAACTCTGAGCCGCCCCTTGAAAGGAATCCGAGTAAAAATAAAGAAAAGTCAAGAAGCAAAACCCATCACATTTTCAAATGACTGGCCCTCAGGGGGCGGCTCAGAATTCAAGGGTCTCCTGGCTCATCAAGCACTTTTAAAAGCTCCCTCTATCAGAGACAAGGAAAACTCACCAACCTCTAATATCTTGACAGCTCTTGATGACTGATCACTTGAATGTTGACCTTGGAAATGACGATATGGTTTTGTACATGGGGCTTTTGAAAGAAAATCAGAAACAAAAATATTCTCATCGTATTAAAGTCGCGTTCTTGATACTGGTTCCTGTTGTTCCCTATCCCAGAACTGAAAGATGTATTCCCTGTTACGTCATAAGGAGGTGTATACATTGTTACAACACTTTCCCTCCAAATCTGAAAGACGTGCTTCTTGGCATTTCACAGAAACGCCCGGGCAAAGGACGACAGACAGAAGCTGAATGGAACTGAGCTTGATTTGTAAGCATTTCTCTCCCTTTGGTCAGGAATGGAGTTCACCCAGAAAACTAAATTGTTTACACCTACCTTACAGTGACCACATCTTCGTCTGACTCTGGGGGAGGGGAGCTAGGAAGAGGAGGTGGCACATCATCCTCCTCTTCTTTTATCTCTTCAGTTTCCTCTACATGTGATTGGGTGCTATGTGGCTGCTCCTCCGTCAGTGCAAGTTCTGTGTCCTTCGTTTCCTCCCCATCAGGTTCACCAGACGGAGATTGAACTGGCGAGGTGTCCTCTGGACTGGAGTCCTCTCGAAGTTCAGACTCATCGTCAGCAGGTTCAGCCCTCGTCTCTTCAGTACTATGGGCCTCTTCCTCTTGTGCAGTCCCTACCTCCTCCTCGGGCTCAGATTTCTGTGAATCGTCCTCTGTTGTAGTAGGTTCTGGGGGGACCTCGCTGTGAGGCTCCTCCTGTGGCTCCGAACTTTGGTGAACTTCCCCTTGTTGCAAGGTTTCGTCTTCAACTTCTTTGGCAACCTCATTTTTCAGTTCTGGCTCACTTTGGTGGTGATCGATTTCATCCTTCTTGTCGGAAGGAGGACCCGTGGATAAATTTCGAGGCTTAGCGACTGGGACAGCTGAGGAAGTGGCCTGTACTGGCACAGGGCCCTCTGGCTTAGCTGAGGGCGTCGGCTGCCTTTGAACAGGATCTGCCGCTGTTTTCTTCTTGGACCCGGAGAAGGATGAGGAAATCGGCCGTTGGGGGTTCGTCACGGAAGGTTTGTCTTTGCAACAAGCCAAGCCCATGGCCGCTGAGGTGCGAGGGAAAAGGAGGAGGAAGACAGGTTTCCTAAGAACACTTCCTTCGAGGACAGGGTCACTCACTAGCTCAGCACTCCGAGGCAGAGAAACGACGAAAAAGCTTTTGAAATGAGTAGGTGTTGTTCGGTAAAGGAAGGAGGGGCACGGGGAATTAGAGGGGGTTGGACAGAAGACGGTGTTGGGGGAGGGGGGGAGAGGTAATCAAGACGGATCATCGCGGGGACCACAAGATATGCTATCGAAGATATCGCATATCTTAGAAGAGCCCGGCCTGATTTTAGAAATTAGCCGCAAAGCTTCATTCTACTAACGACCCCGTCTTTTCATAGCACTGAATCTGTCAAATGAAGAGACATTCGAAAAGAGGTGTGACTCAATTACCCTTCTTCTATAAAGTGATGTTAATACCATTCCTTTGGTTATATTCCCCTTACGCCTTATCGACAGATTGAGTTCACCTCAGAAGAGTCCCAGTGACAGATAAGGATGTTTAGCATTAACACAGGTGATGTTCAGGTTGTACAAAGTTCACGAAGGAGAGACATTTTTCCACACTCTTAAATTTTCTTAAATATTCATTAACTGCTAAGCACTTTTATATTAATTTTTTGCTTGTTAAAGTGAGTTTTATTTCCTTTTTGCTTATGTTACATACACGTAGGGGTGGAAGGAACGCTTGAAAAGAAGCTTTAGTATTGTCTTGCCCACTGGCACGTGACAGATATTTGTCTCTCCTTTATTCTCGGCATAAAGTTATGTGCCCAGGACATGTAATTATGGGATGTAGGGTCGATTAAGTTGCAGCCAATCTCCGAAGTTAAGGAAATATCAACCTTATCAACTACATCCGGTTTCTTGGTCCATTCGTCTGCTTTCTTAATCATGTACATCTCGACATACTCGGTGGTGCATGTCATTTTATATCTTGTTCATCCTACTGCATACATATGATTAAAAATTTGAATGGGTATTTCTTACCAACATAAATCTATCACAATCCTTGAAGGACTTTTCCTTTTCTGAAAGGTATTTGTAGCCGGGGTAATCGATGATCTTGAGATAACTAAAGGTAATTGGTTTATACCTCTCACTAAGGAAGAAAAATGTATCTTATTATTATTTTTTGTTTGTTTTGCAATACTGATAAAAATAATCTTTCATGTTCCTATGAATAGACGAAACTAATTTCTTAGAAGGACCTGTTATCACTTTACTGTAGAGTCCACTAAATGACACTATCCTGATATCGTTATCAACAGAGATAAGGAAGTAATTCCCAAGAAATGACTGATAAGATGAAGAGAAGCCTCTAAGGCTGAGTCTCCTCTGAAATAATGGATGGTTGATTAAATGCCCAACCTACACTGGGGCACACGAGGTCACTTAAACATTCCCTCCTCTTCATTATGCTCTACTTCCATCGCCTGTGAATTTTTATAGGGCCACACCACACTTTACATTACTCTTACTAATGCTTAACTTTCTAAACAATTTCCTACCATGGTTAGCTAGCTAACTGCCCTTATTCTTCTTTCACCCATCTTACCTATCAGATAAAAAAAAATGTATAGTCTTGGATTCGAGTTCCATCGCTTGAGGGTACGCTCTGGCACTCTTTAATTTCACTGTTTTTCTTTTTATTATTTTGGTCTATCTATCCAATGTATTTATTATTTTATTTCTTACTGATGCCATTTCTTTCGTTTTATATATATATCCTCTTCGCTTTATTCTTATTTTTCACATAATGGCCCTTTTAGTCTGCTGACGTTTTCCAGACAAGTTTCTGGGTGTTTGGCATATCCCATTTAAATGCACGTTGATATTAATAGAACATGATTGTTATGGTCTCATGAAGTGGTCCGGAATGTTATGTTCCTTCTGGATGTTGATCCCTATAACCCGATTTCTTTCTGAGTCAAAGTCCACTCTGTTGGCCTCTCAGGCTCCTCTGTGCCCCAGAGCTTCTCGCACCCCGGTTTTGATGCAAGACTCTGGCCATTGAGTTAAGAGAAAAGACATAACATCCACCTACATGCCAACCCCAGGCCAGAATAAGAGAAGTTTGAACGTAGGGATCTCGTCCATATAAGGTGGTACTCGTCTCTGTTTGGTCTGATGAGTCCAGAGGTCCATATACCCTCCAAAAGTTTATCACACTTAAAAACACCTCCTGAGAGAAGGCTGCTTCATCTATACAAACCACCAACCAGTTATAATTTCCTGTTCCAGTACTTGCAAGTTTAAAATTGCAACTATAGAAAAAATGCAATGTCAATCATCACAAAAAAAAATAATAATAACAATCTGGATGTATAAGTGAGTGCATTTCGTAAGTGACGATCATCTCTTCACTTACATGAGAGAATTTCATGTCCAGTTTTCTCTACTTCCGGCAAATGCAAGATGACTAACGCTTTTCATTCACGAGGGTGATTGCTGGGTGTCTTATTTTAACCGTATAAATCCCTTATTCCTTACTGTGTCATCACACAAGCACATCTGCAGGCATTTTTAGGATCTTGTCGCCAGACTTGGCAGCCAAAATATCGAACATTGGTGACAAGATTTTCTTCAAATGATCGAACTTGCGTGACATCATCTAACAGGGAGAACTCATAAAGCTGCATGCTTGCTTTCCGTAGAATATGAAAATTCTCTTTCCTGGCCTCTTTGTCCTTAAGGTAGCGCCTTTTTCCATAAGCTCTTACGGTACTACAGTTGCTTTGTCCCAGGTGAAACGGTAACAGCTTTCTGGCACTTGTCATTCTATCTGTGACATTCCTGCTTCCTGTGTGTGGCTTGCTGAAACTCTTCGCGCTGAGGAGAATACAGTAATTACTCAGATTATACATAACCGACGTTAACACCGGATGTCTATCTTGTATTGAAGCAATTCCAGCCATAATTATGGTTATTAGTTACCTGATCCTTGGTGTTTGTTGGCCGAAGAGGCTACGAAGACGTTAAGGAACCACTATACGCCGAAAACCTCGGAGGCAAAGGGAAGGCCCCGGATTCGGGTCAGAGCTACTAGCAATGAGTGCGTGAGGAGACTCCATCGTTTTTCCCGCCTGTTTTTCCCGCCCGTTTTTCCCGCCCGGGTCAGGGAAGAACTGCCACATTGTTTGGGTGGGTAAGCATCGGTGACGTTGATGATGATAATGATGATGATGTTGATGTTGATGTTAACAATGATGCTGATCACGGCGACGTCGCAAATAACCAGCCATCAAAACGCAACCTAAAAAAAAAAACTAAAAATAAAAAATCCTTGATGTTCCCATAACAAAACCCCAATAAATTACAGTGATAAAAAAAGGGGGGGAGGGGAGCTACAAAAAAAGACGATTGTTGTCGGATGAAAACGGTTAATTATCGAGCATCGCGCATCGCAGATCGGGATAATGACTACAGCTCTCGTCCGCAAAACATGGCACTGGATTGAAAGCTCCAAAGCACACTCTCCCCCTCCCCCTTCCCTCCCCTTCTCCATCACAACACCCTACCCCATAAAAAAGTGGGGGTGAACCTCCCGCCCCCCCACCTCCCCGCAACAAAAAATGGAGGGTGGGTTAGTGCTGTAACAATAACAAACGGAGAGCAATTGATGTAGACGGCTCTTCGTAAGAATCTAAGGAAAAGGGATTGTATTGACTCTATGGTTTAACGTTAATTCTATCAATTTTAAATGCAATTTTCAGAGAGAGAGAGAGAGAGAGAGAGAGAGAGAGAGAGAGAGAGAGAGTTGCTAACCAGGGGCAACGAAGGGAGGAGATCATAAACCTAGAACAAAGAGAAAAAGGTTGTGTGTCTGTGTGTGAGAGAGAGAGAGAGAGAGAGAGAGATCTAAGGTGTCACGAAACAAATGCCTAAATGAAGAGAGAGAGAGAGAGAGAGAGAGAGAAAGAGAGAGAGATCTACGTTGTCCCAAAACCGATACCTAAATGAAAAGAGGTAGAGAGAGAAACGCTTTATCGTCGCGATATTGCTGCTATCTAGGAGAGAGAGAGAGAGAGAGAGAGAGAGAGAGAGAGAGAGAGAGAGAGAGAGAGACTCATTAAATGCAGGCATGAGCGGCTCAATGACGCTAAAAACGACCCTCCGTATTAAAATCGGGGTTGCAATTAATATACGGGCTTTTTCCTTCATCCCGACAGATTTATAACCAGACAATTAACTCGTTCAAAGCGCGCAAGCATGAATTAGTGAGAGGCTGCCATCTTAAGGGAAGAAAGACTCCTCGTGGGAAATTGGTACTCCAATGCTTCTTGGTTTCGTCTTTTTCTTTTTTTTTTTTTTTTTTGTGGGGGTCTTGGGAAGACAAAGGTACTCACTGTTCTGGGAACCTTCAGCGGCACCACCTACACTGTGCATCAGAGGGCACACCGTAATCAGTGTATCCCATACGAAATTTGTCCGCCCATATAAATCCTTAAACCAAATGGAAGTCAAAATAGATTAAACTTAATTGGTTTCGTCTATTTTTTAAGGGGGCTGGGAACTCTCAACAGCACCACCTACACTGTGCCTTGGAAGGAACACTGTAATCACTGTCCCCCACCCGCACCAACACGAAATTTGTCCAACTACATCAATCCTTAAACCAAATAAAAGTCAAGAGAAACTGAACTTTACTTGAAAACCAGTAGATTAA
Source organism: Macrobrachium rosenbergii (assembly GCF_040412425.1). Classification (NCBI taxonomy): domain Eukaryota; kingdom Metazoa; phylum Arthropoda; class Malacostraca; order Decapoda; family Palaemonidae; genus Macrobrachium; species Macrobrachium rosenbergii. Next base: position 7,101,824 of record NC_089797.1, read on the forward strand.
CATTTTTCAAGGGTGATCCCCCGTAAGGCATTGCAAATATAGCCTTTATTGTATGATAATTTGAGGTATGTTTTCCTGTCAAATAGTCATGAAATGTTTCATTCTCTCTGGGGAAGGAAGCTGGAGTTATGGAAAAAGCTCAAGAGTAGGTTGTAATTTTTATCAATATCTTCAACACTCGACTATTAATGGGTCTTACTAACCTACAACAACAGCAGCCACAGTAATAATAATAATAGTAGTAATAATAATAATAATAATAATAATAATAATAATATAATAATAATAATAATAATAATAATAATAAATTATTATTATTATTATTATTATTATTATTATTAAATTAAAATCCGCAGTAACGTTTTGATGTCAAACATATTAACTAAAACTACTACTGTTATTACTATTGCTAATAATATCAATACTGCCACCGCCTAAAGAATGCCGAGGCATGATTCATCCCAAAGCAATTGGGGAATGTTATCTCACACTCTCCACCAAGTAAGACGTCTCCCCAGTTTACGACAGCGTTGAATGCGGGGAATGTCGTAAAACGCACAAACTAAATCCCTGCCATTGCGACTCCATTTCGTTGCAAGCACAAACTGCATTATACGCGATTAGCAACGAGAATCACGCTCTGTTTTACACAGTATTTTACAAAGTATTTTGCAAAGTATTTTACACAGCTTGAAGGCAAGCACATTTTTTTTTTTTTGGAGGCAAAATGCGTCCATGGCTACATCTCTGTTGCTTTGGCAGAATTTAAGGGCTTGACATATCTCTTGTCAGTTGTGGTTTTATTATGTTTACTGTCGTTTGTGTTACTTATTCAGTATGTTTTCTTCTCCTGTCTTCGTTTTTCTGTTTTTTCTTACTTTTAGGCATTTGATTTTGTGGGTTAATAATAACAGTCTAACGGAAAACAACAGCTAACTAATTATTATTATTATTATTATTATTATTATTATTATTATTATTATTATTATTATTAAAATTTATAAAAATCTCTTATCGCATGAAACACTAAAATGGTGAAGATATCCACAATGATTTTATTATCAATTTGACATCAACGTGGATTTCCTAACTATTATTATTATTATTATTATTATTATTATTATTATTATTATTATTATTATTATTATTATTATTATTATTATTATTCAACACTTTACCTGAATCATTTGCATTCATTTTTTATAATGTTTTTTCTTCGTATTTATTCTTAAACAAAAACCAAAGAAAATTATTATTATTATTATTATTATTATTATTATTATTATTATTATTATTCAGAAGAAACTACTAATCAACTACCAATAAAATGACTAACTACTAACCACTAAATTAATTCCATCCGGATAATCACTCAACCACGTAATGGGAAATCTGTGGAAGCGTCAAAGAAATTTTAGCAAAGATTCTATCGGGATTGTAATGACATTTCCTTCCTTCAGCAATGAGAAAGTCAAGATTGTTTTTAGAAAGTCAAAATTGTTTTTCTTCTTCTTCTTCTTTATAAATTTAAAATTGTTTTTAGAAAGTCAAAATTGTATTTTGAAAGTCAAGGTTGTTTTTTGAAAGTCAAAGTTGTTTTTTGAAAGTCAAAGTTGTTTTTTGAAAGTCAAAGTTATTTTTTGAAAGTCAAAGTTGTTTTATGAAGCCAGAGTTGTTTTTTGAAAGTCAAAGTTGCTTTATGAAAGTCAAGGTTGTTTTTCTTTTGAAAGTCAAAGTTGTTTTATGAAAGTCAAAGTTGTTTCATGAAAGTCAAAGTTGTTTTTTGAAAGCCAAAGTTATTTTTTGAAAGTCAAAGTTGTTTTTGCTTTTTGAAAGTCAAAGTTGTTTTTCGAAAGCCAAAGTTGTTTTTCGATTCATCGCCTCCAGGGGAGCGAATAATGACTCCTGGGAGACTTGGACAAACAACCAAAAGAGACACAACGATTAATGAAGACGCAGAATAAATATATCATAAATCATAAGGTGAGAAGAATTATGGCTTTTTGCAAAATGGCTCCAGAGAACAGGTGGTGTTTTCTCCTTGGGCTACTTTTGACTCATATAATAATAATAATAATAATAATAATAATAATAATAATAATAATAATAATAATAATAATAATAATAACTTTCTTTGAATTTTTATTTAAAACTAAATACGTAGAAAATATAAAGGTTATGAAAAAATATTAATAAGTATTCAAGTAAAGTGTTGAATAATAATAATAATAATAATAATAATAATAATAATAATAATAATAATAATAATAATAATAATAATAATAATATTTAAAATTAAATATGTATAAAAATATAAAAAAATTATGAAAAAATAATAATTATTCAAGTAAAGTGTTGAATAATAATAATAATAATAATAATAATAATAATAATAATAATAATAATAATAATAATAATAAAAATAATAATAATAATAATAATAATAATAATAATAATAATAATAATAATAATAATAATAATAATAATAATAATAATAATAATAATGGGTTTCTTTGAACTTTTTGTTAATAAAAATTAAATATGTAGCAAAAGAAAACAAATTATGAAAAAATATGAATAAAAATGATTCAAGTAAAGCGTTGAAAAAAAAAACAATAAATAGAAAATGGGCGAAGACAGTTTGAAGAAACAAGATTTATATTTACGGAGAGAAAATTTTTTTGTCGTGGTTCATAATACAGACAAACTAATAAACCAGTTACCAGTGATACCCACCAAACGACTGTTACTTAGAGAAAGTTACCTACTGAGTATTTTCATAAAGTGCTGTCAAGATCCTCTCCATAGTTTTCGTCTGGTCCTGCTAAGAGACAAGCACTGAACTCAATGAAACAAGTAAAAAATGAACCGAAGTTTCTTCGGCGCAATCGAATTTACTGTACAGCCTCTACAGCGCATAATCAAGACCACCGAAAATAGATCTATCTTTTGGTGGTCTCGGTATAATGTTGTATGAGCCGCGGCCGATAGGATAGTCCGGTGGTGGACTATCCTATATCGTTGCCAGAAGCACCATTATGGATAACTTTAACCTTAAATAAGATAAAAACTGCGAAGGTTAGGTGGCTGCAATTTGGTATGTTTGATGACTGGAGGGTGGATGATCAACATGCCAATTTGCAGTCCTCTAGCCACAGTAGTTTTTAAGATCTGAGGGCGGACAGAAAAAGTGCGGACAGAATCAAGTGCAGACGGACAGACAAAGCCGGCACAATAGTTTTACAGAAAACTAAAACTTAAGTGACTTCAGAGTAGATGTGAACAGACAATATTATATATAGTGTAATACAAGTGAATAAACTAAAGGCAAGCACAAAACTCGATAAATAACCTATAGTGACTAAAGGGTACACGCTGACAAATCAACATACAATACTAAATGAATACATAAGCATGCCCGAAAGAAACTAAAAAAGCGGGGAAATGAAGAGTGGGTATGACCTAGGAATCATGACAAAGAGAAGGAAAGGGAGAAGAGACTTTACATTTCGCCAGCTTTCTATAAACGTCAACGTTCTTATAAAAACCCGAGTAACCTTCACGTTGGAAAAAAAGATAAGAAAAAAGAATCCTTTCAATGAAGGTCCAGAACCATCGAAGCCTACAATCCCCCTGAGAGGTTTTTGGGGATGGGCTTTCTCTCTCTCTCTCTCTCTCTCTCTCTCTCTCTCTCTCTCTCTCTCTCTCTCTCTCTCTCTCTCTCGCATGGACGATAGAAGACCTGAGTCACTTTTGGGACTTGAATCTCCTTAGCTCATACGTCACGTTCCCGGTTGGCATTTTCCCGAGTACCGGGACCTTTTCTGGAAAAAGCGGGACGCCACATTTTAAAAATCAACCATAGAATTTTCTTGAAAATAATCTCACTATGTTTTCCCACGCCCAAATTACAGACCGGGCACTAACCTAACCTAACCCAACCTAAGCTAACCACCTAACCCAACCTAACCTAAGGGCATGGCAAAACAAAACCGGGGCTGGTGCAATACTAGCATACATCTCAGGAATTTGCTTCCCGGGTACGTGGAGTTGCCAAGTGGTTGCATTTTGGGATGAGTGTGACCGCCCAGTAACACCTCATTGCAAGTATTTTTTGCATAATTAGTGGGAATATTTGTGGCGTTACCGGTACATCAACCACGTCCTTCCAGGTGCTAAATTACCATGCTATATTTACTATCTCACAGCAGTCTCCAAATAATAAGCTTTCCTAAACCGTATGCTCCGCCATAGCTTCTATTCAAATGTGTTTTTAAAGTGAGAACGATTGTTTAAATTTTACATCATTGTTCGTTGTATTGGCACAAGTAAGTCGTCTCAGCTGGAGTAAATAGCAGTTACTGCCCCCCACCCCTCAAAAAAAAAAACAGCATCAAGCACTCCCGCAACTTGCAAAAAATTTTGGCCGTCTGATGCAAGCGGCAAAAGATCCCAAAAAGGAAAGGAAACCGGAGTGTTAGCTCGTAAATTAGGCAACAGCTTCAAAAATTCTAATTTACTGAAGAGTAATTAAAAAAATGGCAGCCTTAATCAGCTTCTTATATTCCCGGTAGTTTAACTTATATGGGATAGGGAAAGCTGTATTGCAAGAAGTCTCTATATTTGGGAAACATTGTACACATAAACGCCTTTGCTACAGACCAAGTAAGAATTGACATTTTTACATACTGAGTCACCAAACCTTAATAAATTGGTATTTTATTAAAACATCCCATACCTGCTTATAAACAAGGATATTACAAAGACCACTCTCCTTAAAAGTCTCCTTCACTCACTCCTTAGGTTTCTGGATCTCGATGTGACTCATTGCTGAACCTGCCAAGTCATACTGGCAAGCATCATCTCTGTCCAGTCATCATCTGGATCTTCAGTGTTCAGTGAACTGTAACTCCTTCAGCAGTCTCTTCTTTCCAGCTAAAGTACCTTCCATTACCAGCAGTGGTATTGTATACGCTTTTATACAAGCTTCATGCCCTGTATGCCCGATATCAACAGAACAAAAAATGTTACCGCTAGCCACAAGACAGCTTTATCAAACAATGCCTTTTAGGGGCCTCCACCATCCGATTTTATCTGCGAAGGCCGCAGATGACACCAGCGTGATACACAGGGTAAAAACGAAGGAAGGCCCTGGCGATGCAGTCTCTGCTGCAGGCACGGAATTGTTGCCATATCCAGCACAGAGAGAGAGAGAGAGAGAGAGAGAGAGAGCTTCTTGCCAGAGGAGCTTAAAGATGACCAGCCGTTCTACTCGGCGGAAGGAAGAAGTTGCGCTCGCAAACATCGAACCAGGGTTCCGTGCATCCGATGAGGGCTTCCCATAATCCCATAGAAATAATGAAGGTTAAGAGAAGCTCTCCTAATGAATGAAGGAGGCATCATTGAATATCTAGAGAGAGAGAGAGAGAGAGAGAGAGAGAGAGAGAGAGAGAGAGAGAGAGAGAGAGATTGATGAATATCGAATACTTCGGTGAGTTTGAGGATTACTCTCTGAATCACCCTCCTTTCCCACCACCCTCCTCCCCCCCCGCCATATTAGCATAATATGATGACATCTACTTTGACAGAAGGCTGGGGAGAGAGAGAGAGAGAGAGAGAGAGAGAGAGAGAGAGAGAGAGAGCTGAAACCCTCAGGACGAAAAGAACAAAGAAATTTAACGTAAAACTTGAAGATGGAACAAATTAAAATTACAATAAAGCCAAGGCTACTGAAATCTCCTGTAATCTCCTGAGGCATCTATCACAGACAGGAGCCAGCTATTACCATCATTCGACATACCCCCACATCCACAGTGAACGAACAAACAGATTTATCTCCATTAACTGGGCCAAGCAAGACCCAGTGAAGAGAAATGACGCAGAGTAAAGATCTCAAAAACAAGATCAACTGAGTTTGGGGAAAAAAATACTTCGGGAAACTGAAGGAACTCTTAAATTAACACTAATGCCTCGGCGTTGCCAGACGAGGAGAGTTAACAACCGCTCTGGAGCAATTAGCATTTGCAAAGAGGCCCTTTAAAGAGGCTCAGATGGGAATGCAAGAGACAGCTATGCAAAGAAGGAACTGTTTTCCTTCACCTAGAGAGAGAGAGAGAGAGAGAGAGAGAGAGAGAGAGAGAGAGAGAGAGAGAGAGAGAATAAGAAATTCATCCTAACAACTTCAAACTCTTCTTAGAGAGAGAGAGAGAGAGAAGAGAGAGAGAGAGAGAGAGAGAGAGAGAGAGAGAGAGAGAGAGAGAGAATAAGAAATTCATCCTAACTACTTCAAACTCTTCTTACTAAAGAGAGAGAGAGAGAGAGAGAGAGAGAGAGAGAGAGAGAGAATAAGAAATTCATCCTAACAACTTCAAACTCTTCTTACTAAGAGAGAGAGAGAGAGAGAGAGAGAGAGAGAGAGAGAGAGAGAGAGAATAAAGAAAATTCATCCAAACAACTTCAAACTCTTCTTACTAAGAGAGAGAGAGAGAGAGAGAGAGAGAGAGAGAGAATAAGAAATTCATCCAAGCAACTTCAAACTCTTCTACTAAAGAGAGAGAGAGAGAGAGAGAGAGAGAGAGAGAGAGATAAGAATAAGAAATTCATCCTAACAACTTCAAACTCTTCTTACTAGAGAGAGAGAGAGAGAGAGAGAGAGAGAGAATAAGAAATTCATCCAAGCAACTTCAAACTCCTCTTCTAACTAGAGAGAGAGAGAGAGAGAGAGAGAGAGAATAAGAAATTCATCCTAACAACTTCAAACTCTTCTTACTAGAGAGAGAGAGAGAGAGAGAGAGAGAGAGAGATAAGAAATTCATCCTAACAACTTTAAACTCTTCTAAGAGAGAGAGAGAGAGAGAGAGAGAGAGAGAGAGAGAGAGAGACGATAAGAAATTCATCCTAGCAACTTCAAACTCTTCTAACTAGCCCTTACCTATCTATTGTCCAGTGGTAATCTCTTTTCTTTCCTACTTCTGGTAAACTTCGGAATTCTCTCCACGTTCCGGTCTTTCTTGCTTCCTATAAACGGACACCTTTCGAGGGCGTCTCTCTTACTGCTTTTGAGGACATCAATAAGATTTTGCCCATTTTAACTTTCAAGCCCCTGTCGAACCCTAGATACATAGGGTCATTAATTTTGTAAATAACCCCAATATTTAAATAATAATGAATTAATAAGTATTATCATTATAAGCTTCTTTAAATAATAAAAATGAATATTATTATTATTATTATTATTATTATTATTATTATTATTATTATTATTATTATTATTATTATTATTATTATTATTATTATTATAACAAGACGACACTGTAACGAGGCTATAAAATCGAGTATTAGAAGCCACAGTAGTGTTAACTTTGTACATAAATATTTTTAACACTACTGTGGCTTTTAATTCTCATTATTATTATTGTTATTATTATTATTATTATTATTATTATTATTATTATTATTATTATTATTATTAGTATTAGCTGCATTTATTTTATGAAGACTTTTCTATTTTCCTTATTGCGGACTTCTCTTCAGTGGAGGTGCGTGCTAACAGCTCATTTATTTTGTCATTTCATGGGGAAAAGTCAAAATCTGTATAGAATATATAAAGAAGCAGAATTCAGATTTTGACTTTTCCCCATGAAATGACAAATATAGGCGAGCTGTTAGCACGCACCTCCACTGAAGAGAAGTCCGCAATAAGGAAAATAGAAAAAGTCTTCTACAAAATAAATGCAGCTGAAGCAGTGGCTTTTAATAATATTCAATAGAACCTGTTTAAAAGAGGGTCTGCTGTTGTTGTTGTTATTATTATTATTATTATTATTATTATTATTATTATTATTATTATTATTATTATTATTATTAGTCAAAAGATAAACCCTATTCATATGGAACAAGCTCATCAAAGGGGCCATAAAGTTGAAATTCAAACTTCCATTGAATAAGGTGTTCATTAGGACGTAAGAGAAGGTCAAGGGAAAAACAGAAAGAAGAGATCTCACTTATAAATAAGAAAAACAAATTAATGAAACAATAAATAGATAAAAATGTATGAAAATGCGAGGAGAACGGCATTAGGGCAGTAATGCATTGCATCTTCGCTTGAACTTTTGGTCGTTATTGTTTTCATAAACCCTTTTCTTTAAGACTGTATCACACACTTGCGGATCCAGGGGGAGACCTGGGCACGTGCCCCCATGAAAGATAATGATAAAGTAATAATAATGAAGATTTAGATAATAACATGAATAAATATAAAAATGGGAAAAGTAAAAAAATCGATTAAAAGAAATTATATATATATTAAATATATATATATATATATATATATATATATATATATATATGTATGTATATGTATATGTATATATATATATAAATACACACATATATATATATATATATATATATATATATATATATATATATATATAGTATATATATGTGATTATCATAACTTTTGTACGTGATTCATTTATCACACATTTCCACTGTTCCTGTAGTATATATATTTGTGACTTCTAATACTCTGTATCAGTCCTCCTTCAGTGGCTTGGGAATATATA
>NC_089797.1:7115390-7117890 GCF_040412425.1 Macrobrachium rosenbergii
TTGAACGAACAATGTTTTGAATCCTTTCACTAAAGGTCTGTCGTCAAATGTTCAGGAGAAACAAATAAGCAAAATTATCTGCAATTTCAATAAAAATTCTAAAGATTTTAGGAGAGATTATATAAAAATATAAATTTCTGTTGAACGTGTTGAACAGGAGAAACAATGTTTTGAATAAAAATTTAAAGATTTTTCACTGGTGAACAAAGGTTTATCGTTCGTCAAATGTTCAGGAGAAACAAAAAAGCAAAGTTATCTGTAGTTTCAATAAAAATTCTAAAGTTTTTAGGAGAGATTATATAAAAATACACATTTTTGTTGAACGAACAGTATTCTGAATATTTTCTTTTAAGACATTTATCGTCAAATGTTCAGGAGAAATAAGAAAAAACCTAAGTTCTCAGTAGTTTCAATGAAAATTCTCAAGTGTTCAGGAGATATTATATATAAAAAAAAAAAATTTTAAACAACCATTCAGAATATACAACAATAATATTTTGGGTTTTGAATAATTTTCATACAAACGCCTAATACCAAACGATAAAAATATCCCTGAGACAACATATAATATTTGATCTATGTTAACAATAAATAACCAACTTCAAAGAGATTAAACTGTTCAAAAGAGACAATATACAAAGGCTTTGAGCAATTTTAATAACAGAACATGTAACTCTCAGGAGAGCATGCCTTATATAGGATTAAAACTCCCACGAGAGACAATATTATTATTATTATTATTATTATTATTATTATTATTATTATTATTATTATTATTGTTGTTGTTGTTGTTGTTGTTGTTGTTCGTGAAACTTACATAAATCATTCCTAGCAACAACCTGATTCCTTGACCAAAATATCGATGCAGTTAACTTATTTTGTATGGTCAAACGGGGATTATTATTATTATTATTATTATTATTATTATTATTATTATTATTATTATTATTATTATTATTATTATTATTATTATTATGCCCTCATTTCTATTTAATAAACCACAAAGCCCAAGATTTATAAAGCATACATGCACCGAGAACTAAACGGTGCCAAAAGAATGGAAGTTCAGTAGCATTCAAATGGATACACACAAATCAATATCACTTCACGAACTGGAAAAGAAAATACATCGCGCATCGACAAGAACAAAGTGTATGACAGACACACACAGCTAATATGGGACAAGCCGTGCAATATGCAGAAACAGTACGCAGGAGCAGGCAGTGAATGCCTCCGCATATTGAGCGCATGAGACCTACATTTGGGTGTTTACCCTGCACTGACATCAATTCTGTACTGACACAAAATATGCCGCGTCAGGCACAGGAACTGTACAGCCATGAATACAATTTACTTTGATGTGATAAACACTATTTATATATACTATTATTATTATAATAACTTATTATTATTATTATTATTATTATTATTATTGGTGAAGAAATCCACAATGATGTCGGATTAAATGTACAATAAAAATTTACGTAAAACGGGAGCTTTCGAGAACCTACTAGACGCTCTCGTTTTCTATATATTTTTAATATATGTTTACACTGACATCATCCTGGATTTCTTCACCATTGTAGTGACTCATGAGATGATGATTATTATTATTATTATTATTATTATTATTATTATTATTATTATTATTATTATTATTATTATTATTATTATTATGTTACGTGATAAATCTAAAAGCCCAGTTATTCGTTATTCGCCTCACACAGAAATAAAATGCAAATATGGCAAAAATAAATGAAGCGTAGACTAATGAAATATGAAATATGACGAAAATATGTTAAGCTTACAACTAGGAACAAAATACACATTAATTAGTTTGTTTCTCTCTAAATTTTATAAACAGTAAAAGTAGTAATAACCCTAATATATACGATGCAATGTGTATTCATGTACGTAACATCGATAGCCTACGGGGAACAAACTTTCTACTTCAGACTTGCCAACGTCCAGCCCGGGAACCTAGAATTGCTGTCTCGACCCTCTCTTATAATCACCACTGTCTATGACAGAAATATGAAACTAGTACTAATAGAAGCAATCAACATACAATCACGTGTGTAATAGCAATAAATTTCTAGCACACATCGGGATCGAACCCAGGTCTTCAACTTGAAAGGCAAGGGCGTTATCAACGGAGCCACACAGATCATAAAAGAAGTCGGAACCTAAGGTACAAAAGTACTTAGGTTCTAATTCTGTTATGATGTGAGTCAAAAATTTATAACTAATAATAATAATAATAATAATGGTGACAATAATGACATTCAAACCAACGTTGAACGAAGAAAGAACGCTTGTGGGAGCGAGCGCTGAACAAAGCGGCCGGCGAGAGTTCAAATCGAAAATCAATGGGGAGCGTGTGAATAAAACAGCATTGGATCGCGTACCTCCAGCTACGCGTTGGGAAGGAACTGCTTGCTTCGCAGGTCGAACGGTGGAGAGAGAGAGAGAGAGAGAGAGAGAGAGAGAGAGAGAGAGA
>NC_089797.1:7122890-7145390 GCF_040412425.1 Macrobrachium rosenbergii
TACTACAGTATCACAAAGACTAAAGAACGTACTTTCCATTTGGCCGACACTGACATGTCTACAAAGTTCTCGAAATTTGCGGTCACTTACAAAATCTAGGTGTCATTTAACTGATAATTCCCAGCTATTTCTACTAAGGTCATATAATTTGATTGCCTGTCAGAATGTCAAGCCTACTCTCTGTCATTTCTGGAACTGAATGACTACCAGTGATGGTCAACGCAATTCCAGTCATTTCTGGAACATTCTAATGACTGCCAATGATGGTCAACGTAATTTCTGATATTTCTGGAACATTTTAATGACTACCAGTGATGGTCAACGTAATTCCAGGCAAATCTGGAACATTCTAATGACTACCAGTGATGGTCAACGTAATTCCAGACATTTCTGGAACATTCTAATGACTACCAGTGATGGTCAACGCAATTCTACACGTTTCTGGAACATATTAATGATTAATGGCTACCAGTGATGGTCAATGTAATTCCAGACACTTCTGGAACATTTTAATGGCTACCAGTGATGGTCAACGCAATTCCAGACATTTCTGGAACCAAGGTGCCATTGATTGTGTACTTAAGCATGAATCCATTTCTCTGACATTTCTATAACGCAGATATTTCATTAACTACCAAAACAGCATATCAACATCTCATTCATATACAGAGCCAAGTCAATTATAGTTTTATTTATAGGGCTAAGCGCATTTTAATTCATTTCTAGAGCACAGATATAGCTAGGATATTTAGGGAGCCACGATAATTCCGTCGACCGTTGGGTCTAAAAAAAACCCAACGCAAGTCATTTATGCAGACTTATCGAACCCACAGTCAGAGAAGATCGCTAGAGTGGCACGGTGGTTATCGGATCGATTGTGAATTCCCGGAACTTAAAATGAAGCGCATTATATTTTAATTTTGATAATTTTTTCAGCGTTTCCTTGCATTAATTTGCAAAGAGAAAATTATTTATTATTATTATTATTATTATTATTATTATTATTATTATTATTATTATTATTATTATTATTATTATTATTATTAATCAGAAGATGAACCCCATTCATATGGAACAAGCCCACCAAAGGGGCCACTCACTCGAAATTTAAGCTTCCAAAGAATGTGGTGTTTATTTGAAAGCAGTAACAGAAGGTAATAGGATACAGAAAGAAGAGGTAGCTTATTAGAAAGGAAGAAATAAATTAACATATTAACGAATGAATAGATATAAACGAAAGTATATTATCAAATACAAGGAGAACTGCCTTAGGGAAGTGAACTTTAGAAGTTCCAAATACGCGGCATCCTCAGGGGGACTGTTCCACAGTCGAACGGGCGTGAGGAACAAAGGACCTCTGGGTGCTGCCGTTCAGCAAATCTGGACCAGGGATCAATTGTGAATGTGAAAGATCTCTGTAAAAATATATATAAAAAACCCCATTGACATCTCGAATTTCGTCACAAAATGCCGTTCACACCAGACTTCTAAGATATGTTGCAAGTTTCTAAGCACTGATTCTTGGTGTGAAGCTGCAGGGTCCGGGTCCTTGCCCTCATAAGATGGTCAAGAGAAGTTTCTAGTTGCCTTTTTCTCTCTCTCTCTCTCTCTCTCTCTCTCTCTCTCTCTCTCTCTCTCTCTCTCTCTCTCATTTTCAAACTCGGAATGTACCAATAAGAGTTATAATCATTGCTTACACGTTTTAATATAATATTATCTCTTTTCCTTTTACCGCCTCCATTGTTTAAGAAAACCTCCGTTCGTATTTTCAAAGCAATTCAAAGTAATTTTCAAAGTAAATGGGTTTTGGTATCGTAGCCGCGGTCCCAAATACCACGCCCTCACAAAATGGTCAGTGGATCTCTCTCTCTCTCTCTCTCTCTCTCTCTCTCTCTCTCTCTCTCTCTCTCTCGTGCTATTAACCCTTCAGCGTACCTAACGATCCTCTAAAATACCAGATCAGAGATGGATGTACTGACGATAGATCAATATCGCCTAACCTTTGGGTCTTTACGTCACGGTAAAATGTCTCCTTACTATTATAACTTCTTCTGGAAGGCTCTTCAAAGTGCTGTGGTACTCTTCGTAGCTCAGGCTAATGAATTTTTTCTGTTTTCAAAATGACTCACGAAAGTTCTTTCTTTTTCGGGGGAGGGCCAAAATGGCTCACGAAAGTATTTTCTTTTTTCGGGGACAAAATGGCCCAAGAAGTTTTTTTTTTCTTTTTTGTTAAAACGGCTCACCAAAGTTTTTTTATTTTTTGATAAAACAGCTCACGAAAGTTTTTTTGGGGGAGGGGCAAAATGGGTCACTAAAGTTTTTTTAATTTCTTTTAGGAAAATGGCTCACAAAAGTTTTTGTTCTAGGCAAAATTTCTCACAAAAAGTTTTTGTTCTAGGCAAAATTTCTCACAAAAGTTTTTCTTATTTTTTGGCAAAATGGCTCACAAAAGTTTTTTTTTTTTTGGCAAAATGGCGCACAAAAGTTTTTTCTTTTTTGGAAAAATGTCTCATAAGTTTTTTTCGGCAAAACGGCTCACGAAAGTTTTTTCTTCTTTATTTTAGCAAAATGGCTCACGAAGTTTTTTTTCGGGTTTTCAATGACTTCCGACTATTTTTCTTCTCTTTACAAAACGGTTCATAATTTCTTTAAATGATTCATATTATTTTTTTGCACAACAGCTCGTAATGTGATGTTTTTTAATGACTTTCTGAGGCAGCAGTGTTTATCAATATTTATTAAGTAAAATGACTTACGAGACATTTTCTATCTTGTTAAAAGGCTGAGAAAATGCCATTACCCGCCCCCCCCCTTTTTTTTGTACTTTCTGCAAAGTAGATAGATGGCTTTATCTCAGCATCTTAAAAAAATTTTTTTGTTTAATAAGGTACATTAACCTCACTGGGAGATCCTTTCGAATCTGAGACCTTGCTAAGTTTCAAAGATTATTATTATTATTATTATTATTATTATTATTATTATTATTATTATTATTATTATTATTATTATTATTATTATTATTGGTCTACCACAGTCATCCAATTGGACTGGGTGGTTTTTATAGTGTGGGGTTCCGGGTTGCATCCTGCCTCCTTGGGAGTCCATCACTTTTCTCACCATGTGAGCTGTTTCCAGTAGCACACGTTTCTGCATGAGTCCTGGAGCTACTTCGGCATCTAGTTTTTCCAGGTTCCTTTCCAGGGATCTGGGGATCGTGCCTAGTGTCCCTATGATTATGGGTACAATTTCCACTGGCATATTCCACATCCTTCTTATTTCGATTTTCAGGTCAGCATACTCGTCAATTTATTATTATTATTATTATTATTATTATTATTATTATTATTATTATTATTATTATTATTATTATTATTATTATTATCAAAAAGCTATTTATACAGCGCCAATGACAATAAAAAAGTGTTTTATTGAATTTTTGAACATTCATCCATGAAACACGAAGGCCAGTGTTAGAAAGAACACAGGAGAGAGAAGTATGATGATAAAACGTTGATGAAAAATAAAAATAAGCAAAGATAAACCAAAGAAGTCAGGTGAGGAATTTAGGCCTAGTCGCATTTCACGTTCATATGCTTTTAAAATTAGGAACTCTCTCCCAGCTTCCGTCCTCCCGAACTCTGGCAATCTTCCATCCGTTAAGAAACCTATAATAAAACATCACCATAACATTTGAATTGAATCGAAATTAATATAGAATTTAGGCCAAAGGCCAAGCACTGGGACCTATGAGGTCATGAAACGGAAATTGACAGCAAAAAGGTTTGAAAGGTGTAACAGGAGGAAAACTTCGCAGTTGCATTATGAATCAGTTGTTAGGAGAGGGTGGAATGTACGATGGAAGAAAGAGAATATGGAAGGAGGTACAGTAAAAGGAACGAAAGGGTTTGCAGCTAGGGGGCCGAAAGCACGCTGCAAAGAACCTAAAGTAATGCCTACAGTGCACCGCATGAACTGCACTGACGGCACTACCCTACTACGGAGCATAATATTTCAGCGAATCATGAGACTAAAACTCTTTGGTGTTCAGCTGAACTCTTCAAAGAGCACCCTTCCCATCTATCAGGATTATACGTAATATTAAGTAAGAAAGAAGAAGAATATGTAAAGAGGAAGAAGAGGAAGAGAGAGACACACTAATAAAAGCAACGAGTCAGCAACAGGAATATCTTGGCAGGACTGCAACCTGCAACCTGCAACTGAGTCTATGCAAACACAGCGTCTTTGCTGCTTCCAACAATATAACGCTATTGCCTAGTACCACTGTCCTTATTTCGCTGCATACTCGGAATGTTTTCGTTATATTTAGTTCATGCAGATGTAAACGTATAAAGAATATATTTAAAACTATTATTACATGTTTAAGAATGTATTTGAAAGTATTTTTGCCTGTTTAATAAAAAATATAAACAACTAAAAAACAAAACTTATTGTAATTTTTATGGTAAGTCTTCAAACTTCAGAAAAGTCGACTGACACTTCAAGAAACATTCGGAATAAAAGTAAATTATAAAAACATTTTTTATGTTTCCTTAAATACTTTTTAAATATCTAGTTACATTCGTTATTTGAGAAAGGATAAGACTACTGAACGTCTCTAAAAAACAAGTAAGTTCGAAGAAAAATTTATAAAAAAAACAACAAACTATTAGATGCCGTAACAACTGAGATCCGAGGGATCAGAGTTGTTACGGTTGTGGGAACACGCAGGCTCTCTCTCTCTCTCTCTCTCTCTCTCTCTCTCTCTCTCTCTCTCTCTCTCTTGATTTAATTCCTTTCGAGATATTATTAAAAATTCATCTTGGGCTTTTTCTAAAAAAAAAAACAATAAGTGAGCTACGCATTAATTGACAATAACAAAAAAGCCAAATTCAATACACTACACACAAGAATAATAATAATAATAATAATAATAATAATAATAATAATAATAATAATAATAATAATAATAATAATTATTATTATTAATAATAACAATAATAATAATAATAATAATAATAATATAATAATAATAATAATAATAATAATAATAATAATATTATTATTCAGAAGATAAACCCTATTCATATGGAACAAGCCCACCACAGGGGCCACTGACTTGAAATTCAAGCTTCCAAAGAATATGGTGTCCATCTAAAAGAAGTAACAGAAGGTTATGGGGAATACAGAAAGAAGAGATCCCACTTACTAAAAAGAAAAAAATAAATCAACAAACTAATAAATGAATAGGAAAAATGTAAGTAAAATAATGAACTACAAGGAGAATTGTGTCAGAGTAATGTGGCAAGACATAACACCGCGCCCATAAACAATAAATAAGTCAATTTTACGAAATGTTTCTGAATAACTCGAAGTGTGTAAGAGGATGTGTTATCATAATGAACAAATGACTCTCACATATAACTGTAATAAATCAAGAGATGGACTGAGAGAGAGAGAGAGAGAGAGAGAGAGAGAGAGAGAGAGAGAGTTAGAGAGAGAGAGATATATAGAGAAAGAGAGAGAGAGAGAGAGAGAGAGAGAGAGAGAGAGAGAGAGAGAGAGTTAGTATTATTACTAAACGACACAGCATATAGCATATATATATCATCAACAGCAAAAGAATCCACAGAGAGAGAGAGAGAGAGAGAGAGAGAGAGAGAGAGAGAGAGAGAGAGAGAGAGAGAGAGAAATCTAATATAGGGTTAGTACTATTACTAAACAACATGGCAAATACCACATATATTATCAATGTGAAACAACATTCATAGCAAGGGAATCCCACTGAGAGAGAGAGAGAGAGAGAGAGAGAGAGAGAGAGAGAGAGAGAGAGAGAGAGAGAGAGAGAGAGACGCAAGTTGGTATTATTACTAAACGACACAGCATATAGCATATATATATCATCAACAGCAAAAGAATCCACAATGGAGAGAGAGAGAGAGAGAGCCAGAGAGAGAGAATTTAATATAGGGTTAGTACTATTACTAAACAACATGGCAAAGACCACATATATCATCAATGTGAAACAACATTTAGCAAGGGAATCACAGGAGAGAGAGAGAGAGAGAGAGAGAGAGAGAGAGAGAGAGAGAGAGAGAGAGAGAGAGAGAGAGTGTGTGTAACGCAACGTTAATACTATTAAAACAAGACAGCACAGAACCTTCGTGCAATGAAACTGCAAAATTGGACGAGGGGATAAACGGAGTGGAATCACCATGCGACCTCACTTGATTGTACTTGGTCAATCACGGTTAATGGACGTAATACCTGTGGATTAATCCCGTGGTCCCAACTGAGCGATCTTTAAATTAAAAGAAATGGTTCTCACGCTACCCTTAGCAACACGAACACCAGGCCTTAGTTAATCCGTAAAGGTTGAGTCTTTATTGCTCTGCCAAGCCACGTAAGCACACAAAGCATGTCAGTGGAAACTAACGAGGGTAAACAACACAAAACAAGTCACTGGACACTGACAAAGGTAAACAACACACAAAGCATGTCAGTAGAAACTAACAAAGGTAAACAACACACAAAACATGTCACCAGAAACTGACAAAGGTAAACAACACACAAAGCATGTCAGTGGAAACTGGTAATGATAAACAGCACACAAAGCATGACAGCGGAAACTAACAAAGGTAAACAACACACAAAACATGTCACTGGAAACTGACAAAGGTAAACAAGTAAAAAACTACGGAAGATATAAACATAGTTAAATACTTGGAGGGTTACGATGTAACATAATGATGTCACCATAATGAGAAAAAGTTTGATTTCGAGTAAGTTAAGATGGTAAATCCTGTGAAATATCTAAAGCAATCTCTCTCTCTCTCTCTCTCTCTCTCTCTCTCTCTCTCTCTCTCTCTCTCTCTCTCTTCTCTCTCTCTCTCTCTCTCTCTCTCTCTCTCTAGTTAGCTTTTTCTACGAATGATAATTCACTGTTGACAAAAGCATGTAAGATTTAAGAAACCAAAACTGGCCAAAGATATGTTTTATTGTACTGGTGTATCAGAGCCTGCCTAGTTTTATATATAAGAATACGTTTATTAACTTTGCTCACAATACTTATATGGATAAGTTACAAAACCTCATCCTGAAAACAATTCAGACCTACAT
Source organism: Macrobrachium rosenbergii (assembly GCF_040412425.1). NCBI lineage: Eukaryota > Metazoa > Arthropoda > Malacostraca > Decapoda > Palaemonidae > Macrobrachium > Macrobrachium rosenbergii. The sequence goes on from NC_089797.1 coordinate 7,130,007, forward strand.
ATCAAACCGGACAGTTGGCTATCCGAATAAATTTAACGTAAACGACTTAATGGTCAATTTTACAGGCTTTAAAAACCTCTAATATCACTAATATTCAAACGAATATCAACGGAGTGGACAACAACTAGCCCACCCGGAGGTAAAATCAGAGGGAGAAAGGGACACGAATAGGCCTATAGCCTCACGAATCGATGGAGGTACAACCGCGGGGCGATACAAAAGTAGGCCAAGACGTACTCACCAGTGCAGCCCTCTTCCTCATTCCTTTTTTTCACGTTTAAATAACTGTTACCGGCACGTACCTGAAAATAGACAGAACAGTTGCTATACAACGACAAACAGGTGCACAATACATCAATGATCAAGATTAGGCCTATAGACCACAAGGAATAAATATTCAACTAACTCAGACTGATTCTCTATAAAAAATAATCATCAGTTTTTAGCAAGAATTTACAACAATATGCCGTTATTTTTAATACAAAACATATTTTTGTAACAAATATATCAATGATAAATATTAGGCCTATAGACCACATTACTGAAGATGGTCATCTGACTCAAACTGGTTTTCTTTACAAAGAATTGTTATTTTCTATAAGAATTAACAACCATAGTTGCTATACAACGGAAAACAGTTTTAAAATACATCAAAGAACAACATTAGGCCTATAAGACCACAAGAAATAGATATTCAACTGACTCAAACTGGTTTTCTTTACAAATGATTATCAATCTTTATTAAGATTTAACAACCATGTGATACTCTGATGTAAAATATATTAATAAAACAAATACATCAATGATCAATGTTAAGCCTATAGACCACATAGATAAAGATGCTCAATTGACTCAACTTGGTTCTCTTAAGAGAATAATCATCAATTTTTACTAAGAATTAACAACCACATTTTTCTAATACAAAATATTCTCTAAAATATTCTCAATATAGTTGGTACTATTATCATAAATTTATTTAGCAACTGCCAACTTGCAACTTCACACGACTTCAATTTGCAAAGTAAATATAATCTTTCAACTAATCCCTGAGAAGAGAGGAAGTATGAACAATGCAATAAAAGGGAGAGACGAAGCAGAAGGGCAATAAGAAGGAAGTGGTGCGAGTGGAAGGGAAGATGAGGTGACCACATAGAGAGAGAGAGAGAGAGAGAGAGAGAGAGAGAGAGAGAGAGAGAGAGAGAGAGAGAATGGTTTCGCAACAGTGAGGGTGATGAACTTGAGAATTACCTAGTCTCTCTCTCTCTCTCTCTCTCTCTCTCTCTCTCTCTAATGTGAATCAGTACCCATCACTTCTGTCTTTTTATCTTTGTTTCTTCTCTCAGTCACCAGCTGGAACCCACAACAATCGAGTAACAACTAGGCTTTGTAATTCACTGCGAAGGATAAACCTGAAATGGAACATAGGTCTACTCGATTATGAGCCAATCATGCCGCTCACTTTCAGAGAGAGAGAGAGAGAGAGAGAGAGAGAGAGAGAGAGAGAGAGAGAGAGAGAGAGAGAGAGAGAGAGAAATAAAAGTCCGGTATATAAAAGTTGAATAGTTTATGTAAGATTTCAACGAATATATTCGAACTTGTCAATCTTTAAAAACAAATGGAAATTATCGTACATCGGAAAGAGCTGTTCATTAGTATCAGCATCACACAGCCAGTGGACATCATTCAGTCATTATTCACCCTAGCGTATCGCTCGTCTAATTACACATTCAGCAACTATTCTTCAATCATACGGATGGCCAACATTTTTCTCAACCGACCCCCAGCTCCCCTAAACACCCCTCCCCCCTCCTATTCCAAACAAGCCGAAGTGGCACCAACATCTCGTCAGACGGTCATACATTATTCACCATCCACACGGCTTAAAGCGGAAAGATACTTAGCCACTGCCGAGCAATCTTCCACTGGACATAAACCTCGTATGTAAATAAATAAGCCGAATGGATCGAAGAATCAAATAAAACTTGTAGTATGACCGAGGAGGAAACCTCACCGCGGTATCCCTGACGTAACCATTAAATGCCTGAAGTTGGTCTACACATCGGAGGGATCGTTAGTACTATATGGCTTCCCCTCCGCTCCGAAGCACCCGATTCCCACTCATTTTCTTCTTATCACCTTCCGTTTTCTTCTTTCGCCTCTATCCCTTGCTTTATCTTCTTTTTCTCTGCCCAATTTTTTCAAGTTTTTCATGTTGCCTTTCCCCTAATATTCTGACATTTTATATTAACAAGTGGAGAAGGAGCTCCAGAAGGTGTTACAGTTATCATCAAGGAATGGTAGCAACCTACCAGAGTCAGCTATCTATCAGGAACGGAATTCTATGTCTAGCTCAATAGTGGCTGCAAATGTGACCCGGAAATATGAAAAGCAAGGTTACAACTCTCAAAAAAATAAAGAAGGGGTATCGACAGGATGAGGAGACCTAGTTTCAAATAATGAAAGATTTAGGCATGCTACTGCCACCTGTTGCGAAAATAGGTTTCTAATATATATGCTGGGCATTTAAGTCCAATACAATTGGTTGATGTGGTCTGTAAGATCCCTTGATTCAAACAAGATTTCTTGGTTTAAAACATAAAAAGGGGGGGGGTAAGGGGCGTCTTCAAGGACAGTTGGCTAAGATAAAAAAAAAAAAAGGTGAACAAGACCCCTTGGTTAAAACAAGGGTCAGCAAGATACCCTGGTAAACAGGAGGCTGGAGATTGGCATATGTTCGTAAACATGCCAAAGGCATCAACATAAAATGGCTGCTCATAGATCATGAAAAACACATTCAAATCTGATTTGGTTGATTCCTTACTGTCACCGAGGTTCACTGTTATCATTGTTATTAATTCAGAACCCCAATGACTCAATGTGGATGGACGTATGGTATGTGGGAACAAAGCCCAGGCACTGGTGCCAAGATTGACATTCGATAAGCAAGACTTCATAGAACAGATTGCCAGAACGTGAACAAAGAGACGCAGAACAAAGAGAGACATAATCAAGATAAGAGAAAATAACCAGTAAATAAAGACATAATCAATTAACTATTTCTGTTTATCTAAAGGCAGAAAGATCTAAGAGGATACCTTGCTGAGGAACTGTGGTCCTCCAAAAAGGTAGAGAAGTCTATCTGAGAAGGAGCCTTTACGAGTGACTGCAATTTTCTAAAAGTTAAAATAATCTGTGAGGTCAACTTGCTGCGGAACTGCCGCTTGAAAAGTTAGGGATACGAAAGGTCACCTTGCTGGAGAACTAATTTCCTCAAAATTTTGTGGAGCCAACTGGAAGATTTCATTTCCATTGCTCAGTGTCGGTGATTTACAAGAATTCAGAGCCTCTATTTATAATATTTTATATGTCATGCTGACTCAGATGCCTAGCCTTTTAAACCGTGGAAACCTTCTTAATAGTTTTATAGCTTTTGATGCTCTCAAGTTCAAGAGGGTCTGAAGTACAACTTTCAAAAAAACCTCATGTTATTGTTGCACTTGTTCCTCAATTGTTTATTTTTACTTAAATTCCATTGTGTCTTGGTTTGTTTATGTTTACTCAACTGCCACTCTTATTTTTATTTCATGATAATTCTCCTCACTTACCTTCTTTTACTGCCTTTTTGCAAAAGGGTAGTCTATTCTGAGAGATCTACTTCAGGTGTTTCGCTTAAAACTATAACTTTAGGCAACTGTGGTTTTTTTTTTCTCTCTCAGTTTCACCTTTAGATCCTTGTACTTCATCTCCTTTATTATCAGGACCGCTTTAGATCGCTGTCCAACCTCTCCAACTCCCTCTTTTCACTGTCTTTAGAGCTGAATGGCCGAAAGTGCCCCTCCAGTGCTTGACTTGACAGCTAAATTTCGTCAATTGGTCATAAATCAAGTTACCTCCGCCCTTGGATGTTTATATGATATGCACATAATAATAATAATAATAATAATAATAATAATAATAATAATAATAATAATAATAATAATAATAATAATAATAATAATGGTGAAGAAATCACGATGGTGTCAATGTACATATATATATATATATATATATATATATATATATATATATATATATATATATATATATATATATATATATATATATATATATATATAAATTAAAAATATCTACAAACAAGAGCTTTCGAAAACCTGCTCGATTCTCCTTCTCAAAACGAATCGAGCAGGGTCTCGAAAGCCCTCGTTCGCATATAAATTTCTAATACATATTTACATTTACACCACTGTGGATTTCACCACCAATAATAATAATAATAATAATAATAATACAAAAACTGCTATAGGCGTGAAAGATACATTTGTTAAAAAACATGACAATACATATTATACCAACCAAGGACAACAGCAAATTTCCATTCTGACATAAAGGAAGGTACCACATTTCTCACAGGCCTAAAAATCTTAATTGCTTCAAAGATCTACGATGTGCCACTACGTACTATCTTGAAACCTCACCAGATAGGCCTACGTTAAGGGTTGACTATTCAGGCCTAGAGCTTTTATCCCGTTTAAACAAGTCAGAGAACAAGGTAAGGAATATAACAAGTCCGAGAACAAGGTAAGGAATGAAGATAAAAAAAAAATACAGTAACCTAAATGAAGAAGGTAATTTGTGAGTTATAAAAATATAAAAAAGACTGAGCCATTAATATAGCTTAACATACGCATGAACAAGTTAATTAATTAGATATATACATAAATGAATAATAATAAAATATATTAATGAAACTATACATAAATTAAGTATATAAAATAAACAGAGAGACCAACAGGGCCTATATATCAGTTCTACCTTCCAAAGAGAATCCGAGAATAAATTCTCAACAGGGTTACGTATCCATCTTCTCCATACTGAATCAGTCCATTATATATATATATATATATATATATATATATATATATATATATATATATATATATATATATATATATATATATATATATATATATATATATATATATACATTGTACATATAAAAACATATAAATATATATATATATATATATATATATATATATATATATATATATATATATATATATATATATATATATATATATATACACTGAAACACAGCTTTCTCTCAACAACCTACTTCCGTATTGATTGCTCCCAACCCCACGGAATAGCGTGTAGGGTAAAGATTAAAATTCCTTTATCGGATCCGGGGGGAGGAGGGATTGGGTTTGTGAGAGAGAGAGAGAGAGAGAGAGAGAGAGGTCTGATAGCGATCATGCACCTGCACAGGACTGTAATGGGTCTTATAATGGTAACCAAAAATTTCCTGGCGATGAAAGCGATACCGTACTGATACCGGTATGGTACGATACAGGTGCTTCGTATTTCGCGATGACGTCACGCAAACAATAGAAGAGTCTCTATGTTTTTGTTTCCACGTTGTTTACTTGTTAGTTGTAAACAAGTAATATCAAATTTAGACTACAGGCTATGCGCTGGGACCTATGAGGTCATTCAGCGCTGAAAACAATGTTCAAACATTTGTCAGGAGAAGGTGGAAAGTGAGACGGAAGGAATATGAACGAAGGTACAGTAAAAAGGAATGAACCTTAAGTAATGTCTACAGTGCACCACAGGAATTGCACTGACGGAAAAGGCCGAAGGGATGGGCAACGCTAATCGATGCTCTAAATGTTGCACAACCACAACAGGACAAAAATAAATTGGGAAAAGAACATGATTGTGTGAATCAGGGAGCACCAAGGCAAGGAGAGAAATCCAAAGCTTAGCAATAGAGGGAAAGGAACCGTCAACGAATCGTTAGATCCGAAAATAAAATGTAGGAAAAGGTGGCCTGACAAGCATTACGAAGAAGCCTGCATAATAATAATAATAATAATAATAATAATAATAATAATAATAATAATAATAATAATAATAATAATAACTCATTATTATTATTATTATTATTATTATTATTATTATTATTATTATTATTAAAAATATAGCACTGAATGATTACTGATGCATTGTTAAAACTCTATAACAAACTCTTGGGCTTTTCTGAAAACTCTTGTTCCCCTCTCCAGAGACAAATGAATTATTACAACGAAACATTTCATACACTATCCATGACCCTCGAATCGTCACACGATAAGCGTGCCCAATTCTTCGATGAAAGGACCACCCACAAGGGGGTTTTATATTCGGCAACATGAACGGTTAAAGGGCTTTGAAAAGGAAGCAGAAGGAGTTATTTACACGCGAAAGATTCCTGAAGAAACTCATGTAAATCATTCTCTGTGACGACATGCCCATTGTTGATTCGGTCAAGCTTAACAAATGATTTATTGCCACGAGCGAGGGGACAGAATTTATAAATACCTGTTCGACTGTTCGCCTCCTCCACCTTTAAATATTTATGCTCATGCAAATCAGCTTCCTGTTGTTGAAGGCATTATTCTCATGAAGTGTTGCAATTATATTGTTTCTGTACTGAGAAATTACAATTTTATATTTGGCGTTACTGGAACGAAAGGTAAGGTTACTGACCCATGCAATTTCACCTGTGACTTTATACTCTCCTGTTGGGTTTGGAATAAAAAATTTAAGCCAAAGGCCAAAAGCTGGGACCTATGAGGTCATTCAGCGCTTGAAAAAGTCGTTGTTTCTGTATTGAGAAATTACAACCTTTACGTTTGGCATTACTGGAACGAAAGGTAAGTTACTGATTTGGAACATAATATTTAAGCCAAAGGCCAAAAGCTGGGGCCTATGAGGTCATTCAGCGCTTGAAATACTGGAACAATTGTTAGGAGAGGGTGGAAAGTAAGTTGGAAGATAGAAAATATGAACGGAGATACAGTAAAAGGAATGAAAGGGGATTGTAGCTCGGGGCCAAAGGGACGCTGCAAAGAACCTTCAGTAAGGCCTACAGTGCACAACGTGGGGTGCACTGAAGGCACTAACCCACTACGGGGTATACATACTCTCATGTTAGTATTAATGTTCTTTTCTGTGTGAAATAAAAATGAATGGTTCTCTATAGGAAAACACTGGACAATGACAGGAATATTCTAATTTGATATAACAGGATTTTTCCCTATCATGCCTCTACGCAAAGTGCTTACATTCACTCATATATTCTACTGGCGCTTAAAAAGTTCTCAAAGACCCATTTTTATGGCGCTGTTGTGGCATTTAAATTGGTGCTCGTTGCTTCTCTGTGTGCTCTCGTACACGAGGCATCGAGAAAAGAGGAGCACTGGTTTTCACTTTTTACTGCTGTGAAATCTATAAATATTTCTTGTGAATTTAGCGAGTCTAAGAACCTTTAATTTGGCCGAGAAGTACAACAGAAAAATTCCACACATAGATTCGCTGATATAGGGTAAAGGGACGACCACTAGACTCTCCTATACAGAGTTCTGTCAGTTTACAAACCTTTCTTTCTCTCCTGCTCAGGTTCTGATTAGATTTTTCGGCACACGATCTTATTGTCCCTACTATACGAGAACTATACTGTAGGATTGGCGGTATACTTCTCACATTGCCTGCAATGTGAGAAGTATACTGCAGGATTTGACGTCAGTGCCTAGAGACACTTGCTTCATAAAACTGCAATACTGTTTTTAAGGCTCCATAAACTAATGTTTATATTCTGATGATGCTTCTCTACTGCCGTGCATGCTTATGCGCTCGTTAACCCCCCTTTCTAATTAATCCACAATCGATAAGGGTGATCGATGCTCATCTCCCACTGGGACTCTCGACGTTCTTTGCTCCGACTGATGTCACTCTATTGCCATCCATTGGAAATCGTTGCGACGTCGTTAAAAAACGAATTCTCCCTCAAACGAGGCGACAAATCCGTTTCAAGGTTAAGTCCCGTTCAGGTTGAAACAGCATCAGTGCATTTGCATCTAGATTTTTTTTCGGGGGGGTGGCTAATTTTGTGATCATTGCAATGTTACCTTAACAACTTACACAACTGGTTTGGTTTTTATGTCATATTTCTAAACAATTGTTTTGGTTTTTATGTCATATTTCTAACCAACTGTTTTGGTTTTTATGCCATATTTCCAACCAATTGTTTTGGTTGTTATGTCATATTCTAACCAATAGTTTTGGTTTTTATGTCATATTCTAACCAATTGTTTTGGTTTTTATGTCATACTTCTAACCAATTGTTTTGGTTCTTATGTCATATTTGTAACCAATTGTTTTGGTGGTTTTTATGTCACATTTCTAACCTTACTTGTATAAATGTATGCCTGTATATTGTTTGAGTTACACTTCCTGCTTATTAAAGCTAAAATAACTTTTAAAAAATGTTAAATGACTCATCAAGCTACCAGCATTGCGCGTCCAAAAACTTGAGAGATTTGCTGTGCAAAATTCAGCCAACGAAAGGTGTGGACACAAGATGGTTCCAAGTCCGCTGAGCCAAGACGCACTTCGAAAATGTCAAGCTTTCCGGGAGGAAAATGAAGAAACTTAATTTCTGAGTATGATGAGAGTGTAGAGTTGACAATTAATATGGAGTATACCCTATATTTCTTCGAGTACCTGCTTTTGTGTATGTATGTGACAAATAAAAGAAGTGACTATTAATGAAATATGTTTTTATTTTCAGTTTTTTTGCTTGATTTTGATGCATTCGACATGCACATCTACCCTAAATGTTTGCTTAACTTACTAAACAACCCCCTCCCGTGTCTAACACCAAGGGGACCGGAATGGGAAAGCAGACTACTACACTCATATCTTAAGCCTTAGGCTCAGGTTACGTTGGGGGGGACTGCGGCTTCGCTTTCCGTCCGGGACAACTGACGGAACCGAAACGAAAGCAAGATAAGCAACCGAATCTTGTTTCTGTGAATGACAGTCACCTGAGTCTGCTTAGGAAAGGGGGTCCTGGGGGCAAAAACCGCGAAGCAGTTAAGGCATGGTATGCTGGGAAAGATTAACTGAACTGAACCGAATACAGAATTCAGGCCAAAGGCCAAGCACTGGGACCTTTGAGATCATTCAGCGCTGAATGCACCATGAATCAACTGTTAGGAGAGGGTGGAAAGCAAGATGGAAGAAAGAGAATATAAAAGGAGGTACAGTAACAGGAACGAAAGGGGTTGCAGCTAGGGGCCGAAGGCACGCTGCAAAGAATCTTAAGTAATGCCTATAGTGCACCGCATGAGGTGCACTGACGGCACTAGCCCCATACGGTGTCTAGAATAGATTAAGTCAGATTTTGTTGCATCCTATAGAGTTGAAATTTTTCTGATGGAAACAGAGAGACGATGCAGCAACTAAGGATAAGTAATGAGGTGGAAGATGTCATTTACTACATTCTGTCCTTAATTCTCACTACCAGTCACAGTACTGCTTCAGTCCCTTTGAGTCAAATGATTAATGATGAAATTTGGTAAAATAACAAAAACTATTTCATTTCTAAGGGACTCAATAGTCCTTCCATTCAATGGCTAAAACAAGATTTAAAACAGAATTCTTACTTTATTATTTAATAGTCTACACTAGCAAGTGCTTCTGCTACGTTGTCAAACACTGTAGAAGGTGGCATGAATTAATGTTCCACATTTTTCAGAGGGTGGAGTATGGATTTCAGAGTTTCAGACTAGGAGCAGTAATGTCTCATTAAGTCAGTCCGAATGTGAAAAATCTGGGGTGAGGTAAGTCTCATTACACCATGCCTTGGCACATACAAAGTCCATCAGATTCAATTATTCATGTGAATAATGAAAATTCTCCATTCTAAAGATGAAAAATGTAGAAGCTACAATCCTTATCAAATCTGTTTTGCTGTTAAAACAATTGTTACCAAAAACAAAATGTACTCGAGTTGTTGATACATTCAATATGGAACTCTGTTTATGTATCAAATTTTCTCTCTCTCTCTCTCTCTCTCTCTCTCTCTCTCTCTCTCTCTCTCTCTCTCTCTCTCTCATTTTGTGTATGTTTAGTTTATTTTTACTGTCTGTGTGTGTGCGTTGACCTAGCATCCTATAATATCATTCAAGGCTTTACTGCACATCTAAAATACAGAGATCTCAACTTAAGGATCTACTGATTAAGATAAAACTATTTCTTAAGGCAAATTACTTCTGTCTCACGCCTACAGATCAGCCAAATCTACAGCTTCAGAAATTAAATAAGAGTTCCGCATCTTTAGTCATAAGATTCACGTTCCACCCTAAACAGAGACTTTGGCAAGCGGGCATAGATCTTATTACGGCGCTCAAAGGTCTTTTATGTACCCCAAACTAAGCAAGTGCTTCCTCTTCTTTCTCAGCTGGAGTCTTTAGGCTCATAAATGTAACCATAGATTTTAAGTTTAAGTTTAAGCATACCTTAGTTTAACCAGACCACTGAGCTGACTAACAGCTCTCCTAGGGCTGGCCCGTGTACCCAGTCTTATAGCTCTTGTTTCGTTTTCTTTCTCAATTGCCAAGAGGCAGTATCGAAGACTACAGTCAAGACTACCGTCAGACTGAACTGGCATCCCAAACCCAGAGCCCTCAGAGGTTTAGGAAAACTTTTTTTTGAAGAGTTTGATAAGCTGTTACATGTAACAATGATTTTGTTCTTTCTATCTTATTGGTTTTTTCTTTACTTTTTTATTTTTCACTGATAGAAATTCCCTTCTCTTGGATTTTCAAAATTTACGCCCACTTTTAATAATAATTGGTAAAATACATTTTTTTATTAACTTCTTTTTATTTTTTGTTTTTTTCTTTTCCTTTTTCCCCTAATATAAATGAGCCTTTTTTGGCTTTTTACATCAAAATTTACCCCCACTTTTAATAATAATTGTAAAATAAAGTTAGTACTTTACGCTATCTAAAAAGAGTAATAAAAATGGCTATGTACAAATCGTGAGTACCACATTGATCATATAGCCTGCCATCGCCTTTGCAGTACCAATTTTGATTTAATTTACCATTTTCACATCTTTATCAGATATTATTACTATTGGAGAAACAAATCCACAGTTATGTATGGTACATATATTTGAAAATAAATCTCGACAGAGAGCTTTCGGGAATCTGTTCGACTGAAAAAGGGGAATCGAACAGATTCCCGAAAGCTCTCTGTACAGATTTATTTTCAAATATTTTTGTACCCATACATAACTGTGGATTTGTTTCTCCATTTCAAGACTCGTGCTACTATGAGTATCTTTTTATTATTATTATTATTATTATTATTATTATTATTATTATTATTATTATTATTATTATTATTATTATTATTATTATTGCTGCATACGTAGTGGCCAAGTAATATGGAACACTCAAAAAGTTCCTTAGAATCGAAAACCCGAACAATAGAACGGAAAGAATAACATATAAACCAAATGAAATGAACATAGGCATATAATAATAATAATAATAATAATAATAATAATAATAATAATAATAATAATAATAATAGGATGATAGTAATAATAATAATAATAATAATAATAATAATAATAATAATAATAATAATAATAATAAAAACAGGCAGTCGAATAGGATATGTGACGGACAAATAATTATTATTATTAATTAATTATTAATAAGCTAATAATTATTATTATTATTATTATTATTATTATTATTATTATTCTATGTGAAAGCAATTTCCACACTTGTGACTAAATTTCACTGCTATATTTTTTTTCACTTTCTAATTCTTTACCCAGTCGAGCGAGCCCCCCTCTGCAAGCAATTTGCATCGGATTAAATGCTGGATCTTGTACAAAACCTTTCATATTTAAATGCAATACTGAAGCGCTTTATAAAAATGTTGATATATAGTGCCAGCCTAAAATCCAGTACGGTTCAAGAATACAGACATTTTAGTCAGTTTATTACAAATGCCAAATTTGATCAGTATCAATACTGAAAACGTATCAAAGAAATATATGGAAAGGTTACTCAAATTAATTTGGTGAAACGATATATTCCCAATGGATAACATGTTGAATGTAGGCGGTTGATTCGTTGAGTGAGGTGTGAATGTATGCATGTATGTATGTATGTGTACATTTATATAGATTATATATATATACATACATGTATATATATATATGTGTGAGTGTGCGTGTCATATATATGTGTATGTGTGTGTGTATATATATATATATAATTATATATATATATAATTATATATATATATATATATATATATATATATATATATATATACATACATATGTATTATATATAAATATATTGGCTATATATATGTGTATATATACAGTATATAAATATGTATGTATATACATATGTGTGTGTGTATGTGTGCGTTTGCAAGCGGGTAACAGTGCAACCTCACTGTTTACATGAATGCACACGAAGACCGTGAGTTTAGTCGAAACTCGAAACTCCCACTATGGCCAAGATGCCATCCACTCGAAACACCACAAAACCGCTAAAGTATCGAACCAAACAAATAAACAAACACATAACAACCCACTGAGCAACAAACCAAGCACCCCAATCTACAATCATCCGAGCATTCCGGTCCCGTTATCTCAAAGGACTCCCCCAGCATAACCCGACCAGGAGAGGTGAGTTTCGCAGCTCAGAGCTACAGTAGGTGCTATTTGGCACCAGCTGAGATGCCGAATTCTGGCGTTCTTCCACCTGACGCGGTGCCACACCCCCTTCCCCCCCCTCTCCCCTCCCTTAAAAAAAGAAAGATTACCCCGAGAGAGATTATTTTGGTCGAGGGGTATTTTGAGCTGGCCGCCCGGGGGAGACCCTGAACTTCGCGACGCCCACTCGACGACGGGCGGAGTCCTTGTACTTGACCCCTCTCCTGGGAGAGTTTGTTTGCTCTCAGGAGAGGGGCGTTTTGGGTACTTCTCTTCTCCCCTTTGAAAGGAAGCAAGGTCCTGTTTTAGTCGTATGGGAATTTATTCGTGGTTCGGCAAGAAAGTAGCAATGTAGCAGTTACTGCTGTGTTGTTTTTGCTATGGAGCCACCCCTTGTCTTATATATCTATATATATATATATATATATATATATATATATATATATATATATATATATATATATATATATATATATATATATACATACATATATGTGTGTGTGTATTACAGATTATCTAAAAGCAAAACCATACAAAGAATTTCACATGCATATACTACCATATTCTTTTTATATATATATATATATATATATATATATATATATATATATATATATATATATATATATATATATATATATATATATATATATATATATATATATATAGAGAGAGAGAGAGAGAGAGAGAGAGAGAGAGAGAGAGAGAGAGAGAGAGAGAGAGAGAGAGAGAGTGTGTGTGTGTGTGAGGTCTAAGCAACTGAAATTCTTTGAATGATTATGTTTATATATATAATATATAATATATATATATACACATATACTGTATATATCGTCTATGTGCAAGTGAATGTGAATGTCTTACAAATTATATCAATACAAAACTTACAGATTATCAATCGCATATACAACTAAACTCTTACTATTCTGAAGTACTTTTAAAAAAAAATTGATATCAATTTCGAAGAATCGAATTTATACCAACTTCCCCATTTGTATTACACCTAAGAAAAAAAAAAGCCAAGTTGCTAAAATAGAGCGAAAACGACGCCAGAAACCCCTATAACTGCCCCACAATTACTCCAAGGCAAACGCTGGCCATCCTACTACTTGAATCGTGAATAGCGTTAACTCGTCTATTCTGTAATCATTTGGCAACCTCGCACATGACAAATAAAAAAAATCTACCTCACTTGGCTGCTGCCTACAAATCGGTTATGGTAAGCGCCGCTCCCTACGCTAGGCCTGATACTTCCTACACCGTAGGCCTAATGTACTGATTTACTGATCGGATGGTTGATTCAGATTAAGCTGGCTTACGCCAGCAGGTTCACAAAACTTCAGTGTGGTAAGGTGAGAACTGGATTAGAAGGCCTGTTGTGGTCTCTTGTGTCTGCTAACCAACACAGACAATCAGTTGTCATCCCAGGAGTTTTTAAAGTCTGTACCTGTTCAATGATCTGAGGTTTCTGCTTATTACCTACCACAGCTTAACCTTACCTAAGGAGTTTAACACCACCTAAAGCAAGGATCGCCAACCAACCCACTGATAACTCATCCCTGGTAGTATATTAAGTCTGAAAATTGGCAGATGACTGACTACTAATTTCTATGCCAATGACAACTCTATATTCACAAGATCCATATGGTTATCAGGAGCTGCACTGAACTTGATGACAGTGGTAATTATGGTACTTGTCATCAAATCTATGGTCCAGGTGCATAGGGTTTGAAGATTTGAATGGAACAACTGAAACAATAAATCCAGGATCCACAATTGGACCAGGATCCACCTCAAAGTCATCTAAATAAAAACAGCACCTAAGATTACATTCAAATCCATCAATTGCTCATTGATATAGCCTTGTAGGCCTGTGGTTTCTCAACTGTGAACTCATCAGCCAGAGTTTCAAGGGGGAATTGTGAACACAGATTGGCAGGCTCAAACTGGCTCTAGCACCACACAAAACACAGTGTGCATCGGTCTGCGCCTCTGGGAGGTCACGCTGGGCTTTCTCCCCGCTAATCTGAGTGTTTGTGTTGTATTTTGTTGCATATTCTTTAGAATGCACCTTGCAAGGCAGACAATTTTGGAAAAGGGGGCGAATGACTTTCTGACTTATGGTGAAAGGGTGCATTGACCAAAAAAGGTTGAAAATCACTGTTCTGGACAAACAAGCAGAAGAGCACATATAAACAGAACCCTTCAAATAATATATTCTATATTACTTCATAAAATCTCTTATATTATTCTAACATATTCTAAAGCAGTCACAAGCCATTAATGAGATCCAGGGGAGCGATCTCGGTCAGGGAGAAGCGACTTAGGCCTGCTTTCTAAAAATTCGCTGCGACTTGTTGTTATAAACGGTGAAATGCATACTTGGTGGTTAGGCAACTGTGATGGGTCACACTCAGTGTGAATATGGCATGGGGCTTGCAATCTCACCCTCACATATATATATATATATATATATATATATATATATATATATATATATATATATATATAATATATTTCAATGGGACTATATATATATTCTCATACCAAGAGCTAGCACTAACATACTTGCAGTATGAGCGCAATGGGTTCCATATATTTCAATGGGACTAGCACTAAAAACGGACATCTAATGTCAAGGAACAGCAAGAGAGCAAAAATGTCACGCCCAAAATACCCTTTTGACGAGTGACGTCACGGCAGAATGCTCGCATGACATTTCATTCCAAAAAGTCACTTGGAAGAGAGAGAGAGAGAGAGAGAGAGAGAGAGAGAGAGAGAGAGAGAGAGAGAGAGAGAGAGAT
>NC_089797.1:7150390-7160390 GCF_040412425.1 Macrobrachium rosenbergii
GATATATATATATATATATATATATATATATATATATATATATAAAACACATATATTACAATCACACATACCCATCTTTAAAAACAACTACATCCTAAAAGCTCTTACTATACATATACATGCGTACACTCATTCACACACACATCACCCCACCTTAAAAAACACACACAACTTTAAATCCCCCTTTAAAAACGTTTAAATGCATACACTCGTTCATGCACAACCTCGCTCCCCCCCCAAAAAAAAAAACTCACACACAACTTTAAATTCCCCATTAAAAAAGTAATAAATGCAAACATTCATTCATACACAACGTCGCCCCACATAAAACACCTACACACACACACACACACAGTCTGAAATTCCCCCACACCTCGGCCCACTGAGAAAAAAAAAATACCAAAAGAACAATTTGAAACTGCCCCGCACAGGCGAGCAGCGAGCAGAGAGCAACATGCCCCAACAGATCTCAATTAAATCCGGCGTACTCGAGCAAGAGCGAGACTATAAGTCGCACGACCTTGGCACACGGCATGAAAGCCATCTGTCTGTCTGACTGTCTGTTTGTCTGTCCGTGCAGAGGGGCGAAATGCCCTTTGGCATCTGCTACGGCACCTGCTGCTGTAACCAACGCTGCCTCCTCGCTTGCAGATGCTTCTCTTTGCATGGCAAAAAGGTCTGCTGAACAGCCTCTTTATTACCGTGATGCAACGGGAGCTGCTGCGGCGTGCGTCCGTGCTTGTGTAATGCGAACGCCTGCGCGCGCGCACAGACACACACACTCTACAATATACATTTACAATATATGTTTCTGACTCGCAACGGGTTCGAACCCGGGTCTTTCAATTGAAAGGCTAGGGAGTTACCAACTGTGTGCTGATTATCTCTCTCTCTCTCTCTCTCTCTCTCTCTCTCTCTCTCTCTCTCTCTATATATACATATATATATATATATATATATGTGTGTGTGTGTGTGTGTGTGTGTGTGTTTGTATGTTTAGATATGCATACATATACATTTGCATATATGTGTATATCATTTCCATTTATATTCACATTATCTCTCATATCTTCCCTTTTTTTTTTTTACTTTCGTTCACCAGTACTTTTTTTACTTTCATTCACCAGTATTTTTTCAGTGGAAATTTACTAAACAACTACTAACTTCGTTTTATCCACTAAACTTTCAAACACCTTCACAAATCAAATGTTATAAAAAATTAATCACACAAGCCCATAACTAAGCACTTTCTGAGAATACAAGTCGAAACACTATAAAAATGTCAAATCAGGGCAGAGATGCCCGTGATATTGAAGCTTTAATTTTAACTGAGGCACAAATGTTTTTTTTTATTCTTTTTACAAAACCATCGACAGATCAGGTACAAAGAACTCAATGTAAGTTAAACTGACATAAAATTAACAACAGTAAAATTAATAACACCCACAGATTTCTATGCCAAGGAATGTAAAACAAATCATAAACCTGTGGTACAATCTCGAGAACTGAGCTGTCAACTTTTAGCCAGTTCAGAATGATGTAAAAGTTTTTTACAACCTGTAATTAAACGCTGCGCTCTAACAAATTTCATTTCATGGACTTGAAAGCCACCTTTTACCTCTGCCCAACTGGTCAGTGAGGAGACTTCCATATTTATTCATTTATCTATTCACTTATTAATTATGGATTTACTTATTTAGTTATTTATGAAAATATTTTTTTATTTATTTATTCATTTATGTATTTATTTATTTATTTACTTATGACTTTATTTTTATTTATTTAATCATGAATTTGTTTTTTTTATTTACTGTGTCTAAGCAATCTGGAGAGATTTCTCCAAATGGGCTGCAGACGGCTAGACAGATAGACAGGCAAAGACAGCTAGGCAGCCAAACAGACAGACAGTCAATCCACAGACAGAGTCAGCGGACAGACAGACAATCGACAGAGTCAGCGGACAGACAGACAATCGACAGAGTCAGCGGACAGACAGACAATCGACAGAGTCAGCGGACAGACAGACAATCGACAGAGTCAGCGGACAGACAGACAATCGACAGAGTCAGCGGACAGACAGACAACCAGCCAGAAAAAGAGACAGGCACGGACGGGTGCGTCGACCGCGTACTATACGCGTGTTATGAGCGAATTGTTAACTCTTTCCCCCAACCAACCTTCGCGGTACTATTGTAGTCGTCCGTCGTCGTACCTGCGACGCCTAATCACAGGTGGCCTGAGGTAGCAGCAGCACTCATAGCAGAAATTTAATTACATTTTTTCACATTGTGAAGTGAAGTCACTGCGGCATTTTGATCGGATGAGAAAATATCAAATACAGGAATGTTGTAAATGTTTTCTATTGAAAGTGAGTCGTGCAATACAGATAACTGAAATGTCATGAAATACAAACGATAACTTGAATAGGCTTTAGTAAGCTATGCAAAAGGTAATTAGAAGAGACTGCCTATGTGCCAAATAGCAACACTTTGATACTGTTCGCATCTGTCTTGAATGTGAATGCGCTATATCTTTAATTAAGGAAAATGTTGTTACATTACGTCTGAATGGCTTATGGAAATTCTTAGATTTAGTCTGCTGTTATGCTGTAAGAAAATACTGTCCTTTTCAGGATAATACTTATCGTATTGATATCTTTTTATCAATATAAATTTCAAATTGATTTCAGAAGGAATGGCACGAATCGGGGAGGAGAAAATGAAACACGGACTGGAGAGAACTGAAGAGTAAAGCCTATGCACCTTATCATTATTTTTAAAAGGGAATTTACGCGTTTAAAATAATGTAAACATAAAACTACTACAACTGGGAATTCATAATCCTTATCAACATATGTTCAGTGAGATTTCACAAGAAATATTTCATCATTACATCAACTTTTAAATTTAAAACTATGCCTATGGGCCGCTAGAAACGCACGGTAACGTAAAAATATCTTTCCGTATTACCATCTCAAAAGTTTGCCCTCATAAATAGGTAAAGACAAATTTTATAACCTAGCACTAGTCTATATTAATGTTGGGGGTAAATTTAAATAGCTATTTATACTTCAGTCGGACTCATGGTGACTAACTGTACGTGAGGCCCGAGAGAGAGAGAGAGAGAGAGAGAGAGAGAGAGAGAGAGAGAGAGAGAGAGAGAGAGAGAGAGAGAGAGAGAGAAAATTATCTACTTGCTCGTTAAAAATAAAATACTAGCAACCAACGCTTGTGGTGGTAAGATAAGCCTTCTTTACGGACTACCCAGGAGCGAGAGCCCGTTCTGGGATAATGCCAGCTTAATCTAGAAGAAGAAGAAGAAGAAGAAGAAGAAGAGTTCTCAGGCCCAACCTATAGCTGCTTACACCACTGTGACCAGACGCCTGGGGGCTGTGCACAGGCATCAAAGAGTTATTTTTTCTTTATTTTTTAAGTAAAGCTAAAAAAAGCCTCTGGATTTACATTTACAAGACCAAACCCTTGCCTAAGAGATTAGGAACCTTAACACTAATCCGTTGTACAAACACACAGACACACTATAGGCTATATATATATATATATATATATATATATATATATATATATATACATATTGTGTATATATACATATATATACAAGCGTGTTTTTGTGTAATGTAAATACCCACTGTATAAAAAAGACTATACATTAGTGGAGTACACCGTTCACACGCATATGATCCAAACTTAATAATCCAGTCTATGTTGGCTCACACTGGGTAGGCTTTTTTGGTAGACGCATACAGCATTAAACCAGTAACAGCATATCAACAATACAAGCAATGCATAACCCTACATGCTGTAACCCACTCTACATGCACAAACACACGCACAAGCTGAAAGGATGCAGTCCAGTCTAAAATTACGAATGAAATGTTGCAGTCAAAATGCATATCAAGTCACATATTGTACGCTGACGCTGTTGTTGGTAATTAGTTTGGTAAACTGTCTTTTTCATTTCAAACCACAGGTCAGAATACTTAGATATGTTAAACACTAATATTCCCAAACACAAGGGTACAATATAAAGCTTCATCGGCTGACAAAGATCGTACACTAACAAACAAATTTAGGTATTTAAAACTATGTTATTGCGACCATTTAAACCACGCAAAAAAGGCTGGAATATGAAACTGTTCTAATTAAAAAATAATTGGTTCCTTTTTGCAAATTTTAGACAGTAATTGGTTGGCTGATTGCTTTGGCTAAAAGAGCAACTGCCTGCAAGCGACAGCCCGGCTGACTAACCAAATGTTAAATGAGTAACTGGCTAACGGAATTGCTTAATGTCGGTTAACCTCAATGACGTCTTTAGTGTCTGTCAGACTAAGTGACTAGTGTGAATGACAGACTGCACACTGTCCAGTTCAAGTTCATTGACTAACTGAATGTTCGAAAACTTTGTGTGGACTCAAAAAAAAATGATTATGAAGTGCGTGGGAACGTGCGTAAAATACTGGCTGTTGTATGTGTGTCTTTTTACCAATATCGGCTAAAAAGCTGTAATAAGATGGTACATATAGGTCTAGTTAACTCCAGTACAATATATCTGAAGCTGAAACAGTACAGTATTTCTGTCTTCGTAGCATACTGGGACTTCTGTCTGTCTGTCAGCTTGGATTAAGTGTTGTATTTATAAGGTTATACAAAACAATAACTGAGATATGAATAAGTGAATAACAGAATAAATAAATGCGAGGAAGGCTGGTTCGTACTTTCAAATATCAAATAAAATTTTAATGACCCATGAGTGAATTACTATTGGCAAGTTCTATCCTGTCCAAGATTCGAACTGTTACATATATATACAGTATATATATATATATATATATAGAGAGAGAGAGAGAGAGAGAGAGAGAGAGAGAGAGAGGGTGGATTTGATGGAAACAGCAGCAGCAGCAGCCAGAGACAAAGAGCCTGGGCTGATTTGGGGTGGGGACGGGAAGTGGGGGGGAGAATGAAAGGGGCAGGGTAAGTACTAGAGGTGGAATGTGCAAAGTAGGGTGGTGGTGGTACTACAAGAACAGGAGGTTGATAACGGAGGGGGAAGGAGGAACAGAAGGGATGAGAGAAAGAATGACCGGCGTAAGAGAAGGAGGAGGGTGTGTAGGGGAAATTTGGAGGAAAGGAAGAGAAAGGGGGGGGAGAGGGGCCAATGTGCTCTCTTTCCCGACTTCCTCTTTCCCGCGCTTTCAGGTACTGGCTTGGGGAGTGAGTCATAGCCTTGCAATGCATTGAGTTCACGGCGGTTTGTTCTCTCTCTCTCTCTCTCTCTCTCTCTCTCTCTCTCTCTCTCTCTCTCTCTCTCTCTTTGAATTCTCTTTATTCACACGCACGCACTCTTTCGCATACTTTTATCTCCCGTTCGGTACTTGTTTCCTCGTTCTTGCGTTCATTCATTTGCCGCCGTTCGCACCCTCTCGTCTGCCGCTACGCAGTCAATAGTCTGAACATCTGCTAGGTTACGGTGTTTCCTCGAGAGTACGTTGTTGCTAAGCAGTATGCAAGCAGTCAGTCACCCTTTCTCTCTCTCTCTCTCTCTCTCTCTCTCTCTCTCTCTCTCTCAAATATATATATATATATATATATATATATATATATATATATATATATATATATATATATATATATATATATATATTGAGTAATAATATGTAGTACTATCTTTCAAATCTGTCGGTGAATTCATTTAAAAAGTAAAAATTACATTATTAACCTATTGTGTGTGCAAAGAACCTACTTTACAATGATTATAATGAGAGCAATGAAGGGACATTTATATATTATATATGTGTGTGTGTGTGTCCTTTGCTATCATTATAAAGAACATTCCTTGCATATGCAATACATTAAAAATGTAATTATCAGCCTATAATTCACTCACTGACAGACTTTCAAGACAAGTATCATTTTTTAAAGGTTACCGCAATAGTACTGGTATTACTTTAATGGCCACACAAATGCATGATCAAAATCTCAAGCTGGAATAAGGTCAGCTAAATCGCCAAAAATATGGTATGGCCTCGCATTTTTTTTTTCATGAATATCAAAACTATCTTCGTTTGTGTATGTATATATATATATATATTATATATATATATATATATATATATATATATATATATATATATATATATATATATACATATATATATATATATATATATATATATATATATATATATATATATATACTGTATATATATATATATATATATATATATATATATATATATATATATATATATATATATATATATATATTAGCAACGTTATAGTTTGCTTCCGTAAGATAACGTTAGGTGGAGTTACATTTTGAAGTTTATCCCCAATATTACGAAAGATTCTTAACCTAACCTTTGATGTTTTATAGCATGATTCAATTACGACTTTTCATAAACGCTTTTCAGTGGAGTATCTGCAAATACACATACTATATTCACGGTAAAGTTTATTTCACGAGGCATATAGTACTCATAACCACAGAGAGAGAGAGAGAGCGAGCAAATACAACCTTGCTAAACGCCCACACTACTTGAATCCAGTTGTAGCACAACTTTATCTGATGAATAGATTCACTCGAATGAAGGACTCATGTCTTCATAGTTGTACCTCCCCACCCCCTCTCTCTCTCTCTCTCTCTCTCTCTCTCTCTCTCTCTCTCTCTCTCTCTCTCTCTCTCTCAACAGAAGAACCTTCTAGATTCCGTTTCCAATTGGCCCCCCACCCCACCGAAATTAAACCCAGGACTTCTTAATAGATAGGCCTATGTGAGAAAACATACCACGAGGCTAGTTTTCTTGTTACCTAAACGCTATCTTGTTTTCAATGGAGAGGCCGTCGGAACGAGCAACCTCTCATACTTTCATCCAGTTTGGCTATCAGTGGAAAGCTAATTGCTGTACCCAGGAAAACAGGAGCGGGAAGAGAATTCCGAAACCTAGCAGCCGACATTAAGCGTAACCAATTTTCAAGGATAAAAACGTCTAACATTTTAGTTTTTTATTAAAAAATACATTGTTAGATATAATAAACCCGATGAAGTATAGCACAGTCCTAGAATTATTCAAAAGTGTACATTATTATAGTATCATGATCACTATTACTGTACTACAAACAAAGATCTCGAAATATAAAAAAAAAAAAAAAATTAAAGTACGTGTAAAAATGATGAAAAATATAAATTCATGCAACTGTATACACGTACACTCGGAAACCACAATCTCCGACCAACCTAGGTCGTGCTCCGAGTTTAAGAGCGGGGTCTTTCTGGACGGCGGGCAACGCCAACTATCACGGATTGAAACACACTCGAACACCTTTTGAACTCTTCCGGATTTTTTTTTTTTTATGATTTTGCTGCATATAATGCAAAGCAGTCATGGTATGATTATACAGACAACACTGTGTTGAATTCTACAACCTGTGTGATATCGAAACGAAGAAAAAATGTCGAAACTGCCGGGTTATAGTTAGCAAAGGGCGGGGAGGGTAGAATCTGTCCAGAAAGGCCCCACTCATAAGCTCGGAGCACGACCTAGGTGGGTCGGAGATTGTGGTTTCCGAGCGTACAACCTTATGCAAACATAAATAGTTATTATTAGTCCCAGCCACGTAGCTTTCACAACATTTATATTATAGTAGACCTAACTACATTATCTAAATAATGAAAATTACTGATTTCTAGATGCAAATCTTACGCTTACAGTCATGTCAGGTCCTATTTAAGTAAATCATCCAAAGTTACATTAGGCCTAATTATGCATCATCCTCAGAAAATTATATTTATCCCTGTTACATAGTGTGTCTCACACAAACAATTACGTTGGTCCTTGCTGCATATCTTAACAAAGTCATATTAGTACTAGCTACCATTCTGTTCAAACAGCTAGTTTTAGCTACCTGTCTTACGCAAGTATATATATCAGTCTTAGTCATAGTTATACACAGTACACAAACAAAATCTAATGATACAAGTCATTAGATATAGTCATACACATTACGCAAACAAAATCTAATAATACAAGTTTTAATTTTAACTGCTTTAGTAATGCAACGTGCCAAGACAATTGCTACTTATTATTTCTAGCAACGAATCTTGCACTGACTATTATATTAGATCTAGCTATATACCTTGCATTAACAATTTTACTAGTCGTTAGCTGTGTATCCTAAATATGAGAATTATTAGTCATAGCTACATGCCTTCATAAACAATTAGGCCTATACTGGTCATACATACGAAACTTGACAAAAAAAATTTTAATTGTTCTAGCTATGAACTTTAAATATCTCACGCATAATTTTATTAACCTTAAATATGCATCCCAACGAATTATTTATGGCTTACCTATACTGCACAAAAGTATCATACTCGTTCTAAATAAAGGTACTGAACAAATATGTAAGTTCTACCTATGTGTCTTACACAACTAATCTTTAAACTTCTAGATATGTAGAGTCAATTACATTTAGTCCAAGCTACAATTTTTACACAGAAAATTATATTAAAATCTAATTATCCATTTTCACTAATTAGTCCTAGTCCCTGAATAGCTGTTTTATCCTAAAAATGTATAATCTATTGCATTCGATCTAACTACTTATCTTATATAAACAATTACATGAGACCCAGATACTTATCTAGCACAAATAATCACATTAGACCCAGCTACATATCTTGCACAAACAAATACGTTAGACCTAGCTACATATCTTGCACAGACAATTACATTAGACCTAGCTACACATCTTGCACAAGCAATTACATTAGACCCAGTTACATATCTTGCACAAACAATTACTTTATACCCAGATACATATCTTACACAAACAATGAAATTAGACCCAGTTACATATCTTGCACAAACAAATACGTTGGACCCAGCTACATATCTTGCACAAACAATTACATTACACTCAGATAGGTTACATATCTTAAAAAACAATTACATGAGACCCAGCTACATATCTTGCACAAAACAAATACATATCTTAAAAAATCCATAGCTAAATATCTTGCACAAACAAACATTCTAAATATAGACACATTTACATATCTAATACACAAACAATTTACATCAGACCCAGTTATACATCTCGCACAAACAATCACACGAGACCCAGCTACGTATCTTGCACAAGCCGTTACATTAGACCCACAAACAATGACATCAGTCTTAGCCATTTGATGAAACAGCCAGGCAAGCAGACCTGCTCCTTGAAGAGCCTGCCATCAATAAACAACAGGATGAACCAATGAAAGAAAGCTTGATCTAACCCACCTCCTTCCGCCTCTCCTGGCGCAGACAGGGTCCTCGAAGACCCCCCTTTGGGGTGCCTCTTCGTCCAAGCCCGCCTGTTTCGCCGCATGCAGCCTGTACAGGAGAAGGCACCCGAGCAGGAAATGGAAGACGCCCACGGCTAACAGAACGCAACAAGATGTCCGGCGTAGACCCATAGCAGCTTCGCTTGTCTTTGAGTTCGGCGCGACTTTTTTGTAATGTCTCTGGCAGAATGGAAGCGAGGGTTTGTTTGGAAGCACTTCAAGGCAGCAGGAACACGAATTGCTTTCCATGTGAGAGGGAAGCAAGTGGAAGCACTAATTTTTTTTATAACGTAAAGATTCTATTGGGACTATATGTTATAGTCTTGACGAATCATGATAGCGTTCGAAGGCATTCGGATTGAAGGTCAAAAAGTTCCGTCCGGTATGTCTGCAATACTCATCATTAGCCCTTAAGATAAAAATAAACAAAAATAACTTTTCATAACACTCTTCAATGCTGTTTATTTTTTTACGGATATAATAACTTTGGACTCTAAGGGTTAGACACTTTCGTAATTACTTTCATTGGTACACTGTTCAATATAAAGGTTAACGGGGCGTCACAACGTTAATGGTTATCGAAGTGAAAAGTGCATTAAATGGTTCTCTCTCTCTCTCTCTCTCTCTCTCTCTCTCTCTCTCTCTCTCTCTCTCT
>NC_089797.1:7165390-7182890 GCF_040412425.1 Macrobrachium rosenbergii
CAATTGATTCCTACGACAATCAAAACCTTCAACTTTGTATTCTACCTGAAGATTCTCACTTCTAAGGCGGGAAGGTAATTTTATACGAAAGAAGACTGTTGTTCCAACCACCCCTAGGCCTACAGGAGCAGGGAAAGGAATGTACGCCCTTTTCCTTAATTAACTGAAACTGATTCCTCCGAGAATAAAAACCTTCAACCTTGTATTCTCCCTGAAGATTCACTCCTGATGCGGGAAAGATTGTGTACGAAACACGACGGCTAGGCCTAACATCCCTAGGCCTATGAGCAGGGACAGGAATCTACACTCATTCTTGCTTGGTATATAAAGACTATAGTCTTTCGTCTCGGAAAAACCACGATAATATCATTATAGATACTTAGGCGTTTTTACGGAACAATTCATTTGCAAAAGAAGAGAAATCATCCAGGGTACATGCTTTACTTATACTTCGGTTCAGGCAATGGTGTCACGCTGACAGACATTGTAAGCATGGGGTTTTGCAGGAGACACTGGATCACTGCATTAAAAACGAAAATAAAATCACTTTTAACATAAAATATCTTGGAATGATGCGTATATGTTTCCTAACGTAAAATAATCCTAAAATGCAAAGTGCCCAAGTTCCGTTAGGCTTACCCTACATCAGTCAACAACAATTTTACTTATGAGCTTGAAAAACATTTCACAAGTAAATATGTGAATAACATTTGAATTCATGAAATTAATGCACTTCCATTCCAAACTTTTCCTATTTATATTATATTGTTGATTATGAAATATACTCCTTTTCAAAAAAAAAAAAAAAAGTCAACAAGAATCAACCTCATCCTATGTATCACTGTGCTGAAGTTTCAAGAGATAACCTCCTCATCTCAGGTGGTCTTTGTGACACACTTCAGCGGGACCACACGAAAAGGAAGATTACAAGTACTATAGTAGGAATTCATAGTTCGGTGTCTTACCCTGTACCCTACCCCCTACCTATCTACGGACATGCTTTGGAATTTAACCACTGGTCTGTTTTCTTCGATCTCTCTAACCGACCACTTCCCAGGCGACGGATCAATATATTATTTGGAGTTTACACCCAATTACAAACTTCCCTTTCCCACATGGACATGAGCAATGTTTGGGTCTATGTTAGAGGTTAATATTGGAGTTCATCTCGAAATATGAGAAAAAATAAAATTTATTATCACTATTATCATGCACACATTTCGAAGGAACACACAAAAGCCATTACCCTGCTGAGTAATTTTTCGAAAAATATAAATGGAAAGAGAAAATGTGATATTTTGGATAAAACTATATATATATATATATATATATATATATATATATATATATATATATTATTTATTATAATATAATATATATATATATATATATATATATAATTAAATAATTAAAGAGAGAGAGAGAGAGAGAGAGAGTCGAGGAAACAAATTGAGAAACTCACTCGACATGACATGCCGTCTGTTGAGGGCAAAACTGCTTCTCATTACGGTCACGGTGACTGTTTATTGCAAAGTCTAATATTCACTGCATCTGTAACGTATACGTCATGATGCCACAGAGCCCATCCCCCCGGCCATAAAACTGTCCTCCCAGGAGCAAGAGATCGTGCTGGTATTAGGCCAGCTTAATCTAAAACGAAGCTGATACTTTGGACTGTCATTTAAACTTTAAAGCTGCTGTGCATTTTATGTATTTATTTATTTGTTTCCCTACCGTTTCTAAATAATAATCGTCGAACCTTGCATGCTGTTCAGTCCGTCGTTCCTGAAATGCTGTCAGTTTAAGATTATTGACGTTTATCAAAATAGCTAACCCACAGGAGAACAGAGTACGGATTAGACCCATGCTACTGTACCTACTTGAAAGGAAAATAAAACGTTTCAAATTTACTCGACGACACTAAAAAAAAAACGGGCATTTCATTACCGGGTATTTATAGAGTAACTAAATACGGCTTATTGTTATGCTCTATATATATCAACGACAACACAGATGACATCTATACACTAAAATCACAGTGCTTGGTCCAACGTGTGCGTATAGGGCTGTTGTTGGAACCGGCCAACTGTCAACTTCAATCGAATTATTTACCACCATTAACGGCAGACCACCAATCAAAAGAAGGGCTTATCTCGAAATCGCATTGTGATTGGTCAGTCTCCTTACTGGACGTCTACACAACAACGCAATTCGAACTCCCAGCTGCGCCAATCACATTGCAGCGCCAATTTTCTAATGGATGCCAGTGGGCAGGCAAGCTTAATGTCTGGTTATTATTACGGAGCTGTGGAAAGCATGACATTTGTCCAATGGAAATTCAAGTTCTTCAAATTACGGAATATCATTGGAGGATTCTTGTCATTAGTTAAACCAGTGGGAACTCGCGTTATTCAAATCAAGGAATCTGATTGGAGTATTTTGATAATGGTAAGTCATTCAACATGCACGATGTGAGCACAGACTTAGGCCTACCCAGACTTATAAATAAGGAGAGAGAGAGAGAGAGAGAGAGAGAGAGAGAGAGAGAGAGAGAAGAATAAAAAGTTGGCTAACAGAAGAAAGACTGTTGATGCTACGTGCTTCAATAAGTAAGCCATTGAAGGTGGCTCTCTCTCTCTCTCTCTCTCTCTCTCTCCGTCAGAAACGACTTGCAATAATAAGTCAGTGAGTGGAAGTGAGGAACAACAAATAAAAGAAATAACGGTAAAAATAATAACATTCTTCGACAGTTCCTACCGCGATAGATAAGCGGATGGCAATGAACTTCATTTAAATATCCAGATTATGACAAGTCACCACACATAACCTGACATGATGGCCAGAATTTAAAACATCTCACGTTGCAGAACGTAGCAAATGCTTTCCTTTCAAGGATTGCCACCATAATCTATAAAATGTACAGATACTTTCAGAAAAAACTGTAATCCCTAAAACTAAGTGATGCTCACGCAAATTTACATGGCAACTTAAAAACTGTAGATGGTGCTGTCACAAATACGTGAGAGAAGGCGAGGTAAACATTCTTAAGAGAGAGAGAGAGCGAGATAATGTGTGATGTGAGTGTGCGTGTGTGTGAGAGAGATATAATATGTGAGAGTTCGTGTGTGTGTGTGAAAGAGAGAATGTGAGAGTGGAACAAACAGTGTGTGTGAGAGAGATAATGTGAATGTGGAACAGTGTGTGTTTGTGTAAGAGAGAGAGAGAGAGGGTAGGAGTGTATGTGTAGGAGAGCTGGTATGAAGGAAACACTTCCGAGAACTGTCCTCCTGAATTTAAGGGTGCTCCAATCTTTCTCAGAACTGACGCCTCTCCCTCGTGCTATTTTCGATGCAAGAAGTTGCTTGCACAACGAAACATATCATCATAAACATTTTGGGGGAACAAGAGGTGCAAGACCACACTCAAGTTTTTTCCTGATGTGTTTGGATACTTGTTGGCGACTTGGGGCAAAGGTTAACGGGAAACTTTCTGTACGATCCCATGAAACATACACGAGTAACGCAGCCCTCAGACACGGAGTTAGTGCTACGTGCATTTGAAGAACATGAGTCTAGGCTCAGTACAAGACTGTACAGACGACAACGAAAAACCACTGGTTTCCTACAAATTAATCTCTCATGACAAACACGAAGGGATAATACACAAAGAAGGATATTCCCTGTAAGCAAAGCAAATAGTGCTATTCCCTAATGATAAATCAAATAAGAGCTTATTCCGCACGTAAGCTAATTGGGGGATTCACCATAATTACACAGTGGAGGCAATTTAGTCTGAATGCTTTTCCTGCTGCCTCTTGCGCGTCAAGCTAACTGAGATTCACTTAAAGAACTCCCAGAGATTTGTGAACATTCATGTTCTTATTGTTACTGTTAAGTTTGTTTTGGGATATGACCTAACATTTTTAGATTTTTTTCTAATATTGGCTGGAGATGTTGAGCAAAATTCTGGAGCTGTGTTCTAGATTCTACAGTAGACCTAGGCTAGTCAGTGTCGTGCAATGTGCTGAAATATTCGTGCGGTAAATGGTAATATCAGTGGCTCTGTGGTTGCCTCCAGACAATGTAGGCCTATTGTATTATGGAATGAAACTGGAATATAAAATTTTGGCCAAAGGCCGAGTACTGGGACCTATGAGGTCCTTCAGAAATGTACAGTAACCAAACCTTTGAGTTCTCAGCTGACATATTTACCTGAGCTCCTTTCCAGGCTTCAAGAAACCATTACTGCTTAACCGTAACGCCATTCCTGGGGCAAGAGGGTTGGTAGTTTACATCAGAAATAATCACCCAGCTTCCTAGCTAGGCCTCATGACTGTGTTTGCCACGATGTCAAAGTTGTAAAGGTTTGTAGCAGGGATAACAACTTTACTTGGTGTCCATCTATTAAAATCCATAACTAGCTGGTACTGATTTGAGTGGCCTCTCATCCCTATGTTTACTGGTGATTTCAATGAACACCGTAGGGAGTGGGTAAGATTTGTTTCTCCTACTAATAGCCATGGCCTCAGAACTTTTGACTCTGCTGCTGAATCTGTCAGTGGGGTTGCATACATACACTGCTCTTCCCCTTGCATTCATACACACACCTATATATATATATATATATATATATATATATATATATATATATATATATATATATATAATGAGAGAGGTGCACTTGAAACATATATTTCCTTTAAGGTGTAAGTTACTTCCATGGTAAAGTGAATCCGATGTTAAAGGGGTTGTAGCTCACACGTATACACAGATACACTATATATACCGTATACACTGTATATACGTTGTGTGTAATTTTTTTTTAACTCTAATAAAGGAAAACCTAAAAATATTTTTTACTTAGATTAATTTCCCCACAGCGTTTTAGAATAAGTAAAAAATATTCACACTTCCGGTTTTTTGTATAAAGCCTCGATTTGTCCAGAATACATCGATTTCGAAAAGCCAAAAAAAAAATCAATTTATAAATGAATAAGCTCAAACGTCATTTAAGTATATGGGAAGAAACATAAAAATCTCAACAGTAAGTTGGTCTTACATAAAACTACTATAAAAGGTAGATTTCTACAAAGTTTCTTTCTACGCTATGCTATACTTGAACGCAAACAAGAAGTAAAAATAAATGAATCGGCATCTATTGTATGGCAACGCTGACTCAACGCGTCACGTGTTAGCATTATTCAATGAATAACACTGTTAAGTGACTCCAGTTTTCGGCTACAATACGTCAGTAAATTAAGAACATTCACAGTACTGGAATATTATTCTATTTTAAATGAAAACTGGAGGACGGGATATGTAAAGTTACACGTACTCTGCCTACGTGCGGCGAGGTTCAGTCTTACCAGACAACTGATATTCATAAATTAATATTTATCGAAAATCAGGCCACAGACTAACTATTATTCACTATGTAACTATCAAACTCCAAAACTGAAATCTATGGTGCTCGATAAATAGTTCCATTTCGAAGTTTCTACATAATTATCTCCTAAAATATTGGTAGATTCGAATTCTCACGCAAGACAGTGTTC
Source organism: Macrobrachium rosenbergii (assembly GCF_040412425.1). Lineage (NCBI taxonomy): Eukaryota > Metazoa > Arthropoda > Malacostraca > Decapoda > Palaemonidae > Macrobrachium > Macrobrachium rosenbergii. Next base: position 7,170,945 of record NC_089797.1, read on the forward strand.
CTGTGCTGTTGGTAACACTTGCAGCTGTTCATAACATTACATAGTGCGCTTTATATGCGTTGATGCGGTGATGACATGAGCCCATAAGCTTACAGCATCAAAAGTGGAATCAAGTGTCTTCAATGGCGCCTAGACAGAGTAACAAACAAGTGAAATGTCTAAAAATAAAAGGAGTCTTTCGATGTATAGAAATTTGCAGACATGACACACAGATGCCACGTTTAATATATGGCTCCCGCTATCAATCATCTCTGCATGTCACTTTTCCACACTACAGCTGTCCTCAAACACTCTTATTGCACTCTCTGTTGATGCACAAAAGCCATACACTCTCTAACGATAAAACTACGGTTTTCCAGGGAGACACAAGACGCACACAAGAAGCCTTTTGGCCACCAATAACTTGAACTGATAGGCAAGTTTTGAGGTTGTTTTCTCCGAAGTTTGGCAACGCTGTACAGTGGAGTTACCAAAGTTGACCTTGAAACTCCAGGACCCATCTCGGAATGAAGGAAAGTTGTGTGCTTTCTTTGTCAAGGAGATAATTTAGTAATATGTAGTGTTAATCATTATGTGAGCAAGACAAATATACTTACAGGTCTAACTTTTTTAGACTAATTACTGAACCTAAAGTTGCCATTTTTACTTTTATGCGTAACCAAAACCTAGGCTCATTGGACGTATATACAATGGCATAGAGTCGAAAATATACGAAATGTACAATTCCTCGTTTAATTCAAAATACGAAATTCTCCCAATATAAATCCCGAACTTACAATAGACAGGAAACCGTGATTCTACGTTCTCTGTATGTAGGTTCAACCGGCAACCTCGTTATATAGAAACAATTGTTTAATGACAATATCGTTAGCAAGTGAACTTGAGATGTTCTTTATCAGGCCACCTTTAGATAAAAGTTAGCTTACTTATACCTACAAAATGGAGCATTGAGGAATGGGATTCTGTAGCTGAGGTTATTATATAGGAGTTGAAAGACCGAGAGAGGGATTAGGTGCTGGAACGTGAGAACGCCGGGTGGGGAAATAAGATTATACATGGGGGGAGGGATAGGCTCACAATAATATCAGGTCTTCTGAATGCTAATAAAAACGCTTATTTACTTATTTCCTAAATAAAAATCATAGATGCAAGTTATATCAGAACTTGGGGTGCTTCGGAAAGTGAGAAAATAAAGAGAGGAGTGTGGTAGGAGGGGAAAACTAATCCGGTGAAAGAAATATGGAGGTAGGTTGGTTCATGGGAGATACCCCGGTTCCCCCCCGTCCTCCGTTCCCCTTCACCCCTCCATGTCTCCGGTGGCCTGTGCTCACCATGTAAGGGAAATGTTATGACTCATGTCCTAGATCTCTCTCTCTCTCTCTCTCTCTCTCTCTCTCTCTCTCTCTCTCCGAGTGAGTTTAGTTACTGATTTAGTGGTGAGTTTTAGAGCCAAGAGGGACATTTAATACACAGAATCCTCACCTTTTGAAAGAAGGCGAATAATTAGTGATTTTACACATTTTTCAAAGTCTTGCTGAGATAAAAATTGCAGTTCTTAACAATTCGTTAACTTTCTGTAACTGAGCATCTCTCTCTCTCTCTCTCTCTCTCTCTCTCTCTCTCTCTCTCTCTCTCTGAGTTTGTAACTGCCATCAGTGATGATTTACCGAGCCAAGAGGGACCTTTTAAAATAAGGCGAACAATTAGTGATTTTACACATTTTTCAAAGTCTTGCCGAGATAGAAATTGCAGTTCTTAACGAATTCGTTAACTTTCTGTAACTGAGCATTTCTCTCTCTCTCTCTCTCTCTCTCTCTCTCTCTCTCTCTCTCTCTCTCTCTCTCTCTCACCGAAAGAACTTTCACATTATCATGTTGTTGCTTCAGACATGCCCAGACACTTACGAAATGCAACGGTGCCACTTGCGCAACTTATCCCACCCACGGTTTAAATGCTCTCACTCAGATTACTGTGCATCGCAACAGACATTTCAAATTTCGTAGGCCTATAGACGTTCAAGTTCATTCTTTCGCCACCGCACTACTACGGAATAAAATTATTATTATTATATTATTATTATTATTATTATTATTATTATTATTATTTTGGGAAGACACTTTTAATTACTAGGTACCACGACACATAACACTCAGGACAAGTGGTCCATACTTTTTATCTATTTGTTTATGTATCTTTCTTAATTAATAACTTTACGTTATTCCTCTATTTCTGTCATTTCCATCCATAACAATTTCTTTTGATATACAACTCGCCTTCGACTTATTTGATAGTTGTTAATAAGTCAGATAATTTTAAGCGAGGCTCTGATACAAAGTTGCAGTACCAGATAACCTTGGAATTTCTGTTTTAAATTATTGTTCATATATTTTCTTTGCTTGTTGAAATGTGTTACTTTTTTTTACCTATTTTTCTTCTTATTCACATCATGGAAAACTAGTTGTACGTTAATTATATTTTACATTATATTATATTATAAAATATATATTATATTATATATTTCAATGATAACACATATTGAGTAATAATATTATGTCAACAACAAAAAATAAATAGATCACCTGGTCCTTCTAATTTGCATGTTTTTTAACATATCCCCAGGTAAGCAACAGGTACAAATTTATAATTACACGCAATTAGCCAATTAACCTTACGGGAGCAACACTAAAGTCTGTCATTGGTCACGCAGTAGTGTGAAGACAGAGATTTCGTTGCAATCTTTGCAGAAAGTTAGACAACGAATGACGATACACACACATTACACAGATTAATATATACAATATATATATTTATATACATATACTGTACACACACATATACATAAATACATTTATACAGGGTCCCTCAACAATACAGAAGTTTCAAAAGAGGAAATTTTTTCATTCCAAGGTTTCAGGGGCTACGCTGCCTCCATCTTCAAGGAACCAAATACATATACAGTACAGTGCTTGAACTAACAGAATTTGGATACTTCCAGATGTTTCAGTCACTCGATAAGAATGAACTACAATCAGTCGGTAAAAACATTATGTAATTCAGGAGTGTTCGGTGGAAGAAGGAGAAGATGGCTTAGAAAATTGACCGATTTTGATTGATTGATTTATAGTTACTAAAACTGGAGTCACAAGGCTTAGAAAAATTGGATAGATGAAAAAGAAGGTCCGTAATATCAAGAACGCACGAGGATGCTTTCAAGAAAGGTGAACCGTACAGTGTGTTTGAGGGTAATGTTTGCTTTCTGCACAGGGAGTTCATCCAGGGTTTAAGCAGAGAAAGTAGGAATGTACCAGTTCCTGGCAGCTGTGAAAAAAAGTATCGTGGGCTGTTACTTCGTATCAACTGGTGGGAACTTGGCTAGGTCTATGTGTCGCCTCGTCTTCCGCGTTAAAAAAAAGGCGGGGGTTGAGAGTGAGTCTTAAAAGAAAAAAAAAAAAACACTTACGTTATAAGAGGAATCTGGAAAATGTTCCTAAAAACCACCTCTGTTCGAAACAAAAAAACGCAGCTTAGAGCAAAATATAGGTCTAATTAAGCCTAACTCATAAGTCTAGGCCAATTACCACTAACCGCGGTAAAAATACCCTTAGGAAACAACAGGTGAAACGCAACAATACATTTGTGAACGGATCCATAAGCTTTTTCGGCTCTAGACTTAAAAAAATAAATAAATAAAATAAACAGTTCGCTGAGACCGGCGTCTCTCTCCGCATTCTCCAGCTGCCTCGAGTACTACACAATAGACGTTAGCCCCTGGCTGTTTACCGGAGGTGGGACAAGGGCCTGGTAGCACCACGAGGAACAACGATGGAATTTTGTTAACTTTGTGATAAGTTTCCTTCTCCAGCGATTGAACGAATAATGATAACTGACGGGTAAATATTATGTAAAGTATGGCATTAAATGAGTAGTAAATAAATACGAAAATATGAATAACGTATTTCTTTCAGCACGTTATTGAATTTTTATATTCATCTATTCACTTACAACATTACTTCAGTATTTTAGCCCTCTATAAACCACTTTTTTCGTCATTAGTATTTAACTTCCGTTAATGATTTAGCGCATTCTGGAGGAGATGATGACGGGGAATAATTCAGTAGGTCATTAATTTAACACATGTGCCAAGTAGTTTCCAGAGGGCAATGTGATTTATCAATAACACTGCTCGTGCCTTCAATATCCTTAGTCATTTTTCAGTAGTACATCAGTATTCCTCAGGAAACCATTGCGTTTCCTCAATAATTACTCATTTCAAAAGCAAATAAATAATGTATCGCACTTCAATAAGATAAGTTTTCTGTACAGCCGCTACAGCGTATAATCAAGGCCACCGAAAATAGATCTATCTTTCGGTGGTCTCAGTGTAATGCTGTATGAGCCGCGGCCCGTGAAACTTTAACCACGACCTGGTGGTGGTGGCCTATCCTATATCGTTACCAGAAGCACGATTATGGCTAACTTTAACCTTAAATCAAATAAAAACTACTGAGGCTAGAGGGCTGCAATTTGGTATGTTTGATGATTGGAGGGTGGATGATCAACATACCAATTTGCCACCCCCTAGCCTCTGTAGTTTCTAAGATGTGAGGGCGGACAGAAAAAAGTGCAGACAGATAAGTTGCGGACGGACAGACAAAGCCGGCACAATAGTTTCCTTTTACGGAAAACTAACCAGACTAAAGCATTTCCCCGATACTCAGCGCACCGGCTAGGCCGATGCGAGAGAATGAGGAGAAGAGACCCGTGAACTGTAACATTTTCCAAGTAAAAAGTGACGTTTCTGTTACACAGCACAAACCAGCGTTTATTGTTTGTTGATTGAAGGTAGGGGGTAGAGAGAGAGAGAGAGAGGGGAGGAGGGGGGAGTGTGTTTCTTTGCCAGCTATTGTCAAAGATACAATGTTGGGTACGTTACAGTTCTTTCGTCATGTTTTGCCTGGGAGTTCTTTTTTTTTAACAGATAATCAGTTCGTCCGTTTCCTTTCATGGTTGACTTCGGCTTTGAAGTTGGTGATTTATCCGCTATTTCTTGCTTAAATTATAATTATATATTACTATTGTGATTAAAAATGAGTTCATGACATATAAGTGTAATAGGTCATTAGTTTCCAAACGAAGCCTCCATAGATTTTAATCTTTATTCAACTTACTGAGTTGACTGGAATATATATATATATATATATATATATATATATATATATATATATATATATATATATATATATATATATATATATATATATATATATATATATATATATATATATATATATATATATATATATATATATAATTTAGGCCAAAGGCCAAGCACTAGGACCTATGAGGCCATTCAGAGCTGAAAGGGAAATTGAGAGTAAAGAAGGTTTGAAAGGCGTAACAGGAGGAAAACCTGGCAGTTGCACTATGAAACAATTGTTAGAGAGGTTGGAAAGTAAGATGGAAGAAGGAGAATAAGAACAGATGCACAGTAAAAGGAACGGAAGGGGTTGCAGCTAGGGGCCGAAGGGACGCTGCTGCAAAGAACCTTAAGTAATTGCCTACGGTGTACCGCTTGAGGTGCACTGATGGCACTTCCCCCTTCGGGGCTAACTGAGTTGACAGCCACAGAGATCCATATCAGTTCCTGGACCGTTTATAAGTAAACTATTGCAGCTTTGCAGCTCATAACTGCTAATGCTACTACTGTTACTACTAAGGCTCCATCGAGCATTGCTAATCATGGTGTGAGTCTTCTCTGGGTGCCCTTCTAAACCTACTCCTTCTGGAAACATTAGGAAGTAGAAGGAAAAAATGTAAGGCTTAAAGACTTACCCCTTGACAAGGAGGCAAGGGAAAACAAGAGCAAGAAAGGAATTCCAAAGCTTGGTAGTGAGGGAGAACAAACGGTAACCCAGAGAAGTTCACCTGAAACAGACAAGAAAAATTATAAAAACTGAATAAAATATAATAAATAATTAGGTTAAAGTAAGTCAGTGCAATCATAATTAAAGTTAACAAAATAAAGAGAATAAATTATCAAAGATTTTAAACTATTAAACAGGCTTAGGTAAAATACAAAAAAAAAAAAACAAAATCAAACAAAAACAACAAAATAACAAAACAAACGTAAATAAAAAAATTACCGAAGACAATCACTTAACAAACGGACGTTTCTAAAAGCTTCAAAGCACAAATGTAACTGGTTTCGGCCTGCCAGAAGTTATCTTGATAAGGCATCGGAAAAAATGAGGTCCGGATTATCGAGCCGAAGAAGAAGAAGAAGAAGAAGAAGAAGAAGAAGAAGAAGAAGAAGAAGAAGACCTTTTCCTGAGAGGAGACCGAAAAATTCAATCCAGATGGACCGGTCGCTCTGTAGACATAAAAAAAAAAAAATAAGATTCTACCCCCGAATGATTGCTTACTGATCAGCCTTTACGTAACAGGAACAAGGAACGATCAGAGAGAAGGGTTATACATACATACAGTACATACACGCACGCACACATATATATATACATATATATATATATATATATATATATATATATATATATATATATACTGTATATAAGTATATACATATATATGTATGTATATATATATATATATATATATATATATATATATATATATATCTTAAAACAAACCTACCAGTACATGGCTAAAAAGTGACTAAACAGAAGAAGGTAAAACTACTCGAAAACAAAGAGAACAGCAGAGAAATCACAAAATAAACAAGGGTGTTGAGGACGTCTGGGCATTTAACGAGGAACGAGTGCTTTAATGAAAATTGACTCTAAAGTCGTAAGCTCGTCCTCGTGTTGGGCTGAGGCTATTATTTCGAAGTTTTTCATATCAATCTGTGTTTTGCAGATTGCAGAGTGATTTCTTATATTTGATAATTCAGGCCTGGACAATCTGCATCCCGTCCTATAACTGACGCCCTGATGACTACAAACACGGACTTTCAGTAGCCGTCTCGTACATCCAACGTAGGTTCCCAGCTCGCACTTGGGACAAGTATATTTGTAAATGATGTTGATGCTAGAGACGGGCACAGTCTATCCTTAGATCTGAAAAGAGACCCGAGCGTTAAAGGGTTTTTCGGAATAAGTTTCATATTTACAAACGGGAATTCTTTGCTAATGATCTTTATAACTTTTTTGCGAAACTCATCGTTGAACAGGAAGGAAATTTAGCGTAGATATCAAGTTTGGGAACATCATAAATGACACGTGGCTCACTAAAATTCATATCTAACAACTTTCTCAAAATTCTGTAAAAGTGTTTTAGAGGAAAACAATTATTTCTAAAAACCTGTCAGAACTCAATTTCGCTGTGGAAGCCTTGCCAAGACGATGTCAGAGTAAGGGCCCTGTGGAGGAGTGTAAAAATAGCATTTAATTTAAAATTAAAATGACAAGCACTGTAAAAATTAGTACCCAACCCAGTAAAGGTGCTCTTTCTGTATATATTGGTATGGAAACCCTCCGAGTCCCTTGAAATACGTAGGTCCAGGAAAGGGAGCGATTTGCATATTTCCTTCTCCATAGTAAACTTAATATTGGAGTGCTGGGCATTAATAAAATCTAAAAACAGGTGAGACTGAAATTCATGTCTAAAAAGAACGAATGTGTCATCCACATAACGTCGATAAAATAGGGGCAAAGGTTGGAGGGCAGGAATCTAAGAATGACTCCTCCAGGGAGTTCATAAAGATGTTAGCGAAGGTGGGGCCGAGTGGACTACCCATCGCCATCCCTTCCACTTGTTTGAAGGAAGTACCATTAAAAACGAAGACCGTGTCCCGCACGGCCAAGTTAAGAAGCTGTTTAAAATGAGACTTATTAAAATTATGAAACATAGAGTCTTCGTCAGGAAATAATTTGCTTAAAATAATATTAATAGTTTCTTCAACAGGGACATTAGTAAATAACGACTCGACATCATAGCTAACCATATAAAGGTCCGAGTCCTGTTTAAGGATCTCGTTCTTAAAATCCAAGGAGTTCCTGAGAGTGTAGGCGTTGTTGGTTAAAGGTTCGAGGAGGGGTACCAGGTACTTAGCTAATTTATAGTTAGGGTATTTATTGATGAAAGAATCGGTCGCAAAGGAATATTGTCTTTGTGTATTTTGGGAAGGCCATACATAATCCCATATGAGGAGCCTGTAGAGAAAAGACTTTGATAGGTATGTTCGTCTATAACCTTACTTTGTTTTAATTGTCTAAGGAATCTGTTAACTCGGTCTTCTATTTTAATAATGTCATGTAAATTAGGTGTTCCCATTTCTTGAAATTTGTATCGTCGTTCAGTATCACAGTCATTTTATTTATGTAATCCTGTTTGCTCAAAATGACAGTTCCCTTACCTTTGTCCGGACGTGTAATGATGACATCTTCCTCTTTAGCGAGGTTTTTAAGTAAAGTCAGATCTTCTTTTCTAAGGAAAGGAGTCCAGTTCGTCTTAAGATTGTTGAATACCTGATGGGCCAAAGATGAAAGCTGAAACGTACACGCTCAATATTATTACAGCAAGGTAATTTGGTTAATTTCTGAAATAAAATTTCCAGTGGTAGGAAAAATTGATGCAATTTAGGTTTATAGCACGGGAGGCAAAAGTCCAGGCCCAAAGACAAGAGAAATTCTTCTCTTTAGACAGCACCCGACTAGAAAAGTTAAAAACTGAGTTGATATTCTTATTAAAAATAGGCAAGGAAATACCCAGACGTTGCAATTTTCTACTGTGCCTGAATTCAGTGTCCTGTATAAAAGAGTTTAAAAGTTTACTAAACAATCTGTTAAAAATTAGCCTATCAATCCAAGATAAAGAATTCAAAAGACTCGACCTGTGAGTACTAACAGTAACAGCAAGCTTCCTAATAACACTGTATTTAAGATTAATTTCCATTTCCAACAACTTATTGGTTGATTCTAAGTAAAATTCTGAATGGTATAAAGAAGATTTATACAACTTAAAACGAACAAATCTGGGGGTAATTTTGTTTAGCTGACAATACTGTAGGAACCTTAAATCTAGTTTAGCTTTTTCCAATTTCTTGGAGTATCTTTCCAGGGTACGGCAATTGTGTAGAACAGGAGGTCCATATCGAGTCCTTAAGATGTAGGACGCCGTAGATGGTTTCATATTGATCAGGACATCTATCTCCGGACGAGCTCTGCCGTCGACCCAGCAGGAAAAAAAAGACGTGAGGATCGATGAGGAGTGGGGAAGAAAAGTTGAGGGAAAACAGAAGCTAGGAGAGGATGCCGGAGCTTAAAAGAATCACTGGACCACTACAAAAAGGGGCAGATATTTGTTTTCAACCTTGAAAATGCAATGGATTATTGCGAAACGCCGTCGGCCACAATAAAAACTGTAGATTGTTAGTGTGCCTCTCCATCTGCCCTTGGTCTCCGTATATTGGGCTTCCGCCTTCATCATCGTCGTGTGTTTTGGACTATGGTGCAAACGACACAATGACCCTTGGGGAGCGTCTTCTTCGTCTACCTCTTTTGATTCGACTCAGACTTCGGAATTCCAACAACTTCTACTCCTTCATAAGGACTCGATATGGACCTCCTGTTCTACACAATTGCCGTACCCTGGAAAGATACTCCAAGAAATTGGAAAAAGCTAAACTAGATTTAAGGTTCCTACAGTATTGTCAGCTAAACAAAATTACCCCAGATTTGTTCGTTTTAAGTTGTATAAATCTTCTTTATACCATTCAGAATTTTACTTAGAATCAACCAATAAGTTGTTGGAAATGGAAATTAATCTTAAATACAGTGTTATTAGGAAGCTTGCTGTTACTGTTAGTACTCACAGGTCGAGTCTTTTGAATTCTTTATCTTGGATTGATAGGCTAATTTTTAACAGATTGTTTAGTAAACTTTTAAACTCTTTTATACAGGACACTGAATTCAGGCACAGTAGAAAATTGCAACGTCTGGGTATTTCCTTGCCTATTTTTAATAAGAATATCAACTCAGTTTTTAACTTTCTAGTCGGGTGCTGTCTAAAAGAGAAGAATTTCTCTTGTCTTTGGGCCTGACTTTTGCCTCCCGTGCTATAAACCTAAATTGCATCAATTTTTCCTACCACTGGAAATTTTATTTCAGAAATTAACCAAATTACCTTGCTGTAATAATATTGAGCGTGTACGTTTCAGCTTTCATCTTTGGCCCATCAGGTATTCAACAATCTTAAGACGAACTGGACTCCTTTCCTTAGAAAAGAAGATCTGACTTTACTTAAAAACCTCGCTAAAGAGGAAGATGTCATCATTACACGTCCGGACAAAGGTAAGGGAACTGTCATTTTGAGCAAACAGGATTACATAAATAAAATGACTGTGATACTGAACGACGATACCAAATTTCAAGAAATGGGAACACCTAATTTACATGACATTATTAAAATAGAAGACCGGAGTTAACAGATTCCTTAGACAATTAAAACAAAGTAAGGTTATAGACGAACATACCTATCAAAGTCTTTTCTCTACAGGCTCCTCATATGGGATTATGTATGGCCTTCCCAAAATACACAAAGACAATATTCCTTTTGCGACCGATTCTTTCATCAATAAATACCCCTAACTATAAATTAGCTAAGTACCTGTACCCCTCCTCGAACCTTTAACCAACAACGCCTACACTCTCAGGAACTCCTTGATTTTAAGAACGAGATCCTTAAACAGGACTCGGACCTTTATATGGTTAGCTATGATGTCGAGTCGTTATTTACTAATGTCCCTGTTGAAGAAACTATTAATATTATTTTAAGCAAATTATTTCCTGACGAAGACTCTATGTTTCATAATTTTAATAAGTCTCATTTAAACAGCTTAACTTGGCCGTGGGACACGGTCTTCGTTTTTAATGGTACTTCCTTCAAACAAGTGGAAGGGATGGCGATGGGTAGTCCACTGGCCCCACCTTCGCTAACATCTTTATGAACTCCTGGAGGAGTCATTCTTTAGATTCCTGCCCTCCAACCTTTGCCCCTATTTTATCGACGTTATGTGGATGACACATTCGTTCTTTTTAGACATGAATTTCAGTCTCACCTGTTTTTAGATTTTATTAATGCCCAGCACTCCAATATTAAGTTTACTATGGAGAAGGAAATATGCAAATCGCTCCCCTTCCTGGACCTACGTATTTCAAGGACTGGAGGGTTTCCATACCAATATATACAGAAAGAGCACCTTTTACTGGGTTGGGTACTAATTTTTACAGTGCTTGTCATTTTAATTTTAAATTAAATGCTATTTTTACACTCCTCCACAGGGCCCTTACTCTGACATCGTCTTGGCAAGGCTTCCACAGCGAAATTGAGTTCTGACAGGTTTTTTTAGAAATAATTGTTTTCCTCTAAAACACTTTTACAGAATTTTGAGAAAGTTGTTAGATATGAATTTTAGTGAGCCACGTGTCATTTATGATGTTCCCAAACTTGATATCTACGCTAAATTTCCTTCCTGTTCAACGATGAGTTTCGCAAAAAGTTATAAAGATCATTAGCAAAGAATTCTGTTTGTAAATATGAAACTTATTCCGAAAAACCCTTTAACGCTCGGGTCTCTTTTCAGATCTAAGGATAGACTGTGCCCGTCTCTAGCATCCAACATCATTTACAAATATACTTGTCCCAAGTGCGAGCTGGGAACCTACGTTGGATGTACGAGACGGCTACTGAAAGTCCGTGTTTGTAGTCATCAGGGCGTCAGTTATAGGACGGGATGCAGATTGTCCAGGCCTGAATTATCAAATATAAGAAATCACTCTGCAATCTGCAAAACACAGATTGATATGAAAACTTCGAAATAATAGCCTCAGCCCAACACGAGGACGAGCTTACGACTTTAGAGTCAATTTTCATTAAAGCACTCGTTCCCTCGTTAAATGCCCAGACGTCCTCAACACCCTTGTTTATTTT